>NC_064568.1:84824414-84969414 GCF_937001465.1 Orcinus orca
AAGCCCTGAAGTAATAGGTATGCAATGAATTAACTTCTCTCCCATGTGTGTTCAGTGCTACTAGCTACATGCCATCCTTGGGAGAATTTTAAAAATAGTTACTCAAGTCATTTTCTGTAGGGCTTCGTTCTTTGCCAGAACTCTAGTTGAGAAAGCCTGTCCTAAATACACAATTGTTTATTCCCTGAAGACAAGGCTATTCTCTTATATTATCATTACAGTTATCACAGTCAAAAAATTAACATTCATATAATACTATTATCTGATCGCCAGACATTATTGGAGTTTAGCCAATTGTTCCACTAACGTCCTTTGTAGGAAAAGAAAAATAAGTTTTTTTTGTTGTCCAGGATCCATTCCACCATCACCCATTTCATTTAATTGTCATGTCTTTATTGTGGAACATATCCTCAGACTTTGTCTTTAGACTTTTTTTTTTTTTTAAGTTTAGGCCATTTATTTGGCAGAATTTTCCTCAATTTGGGTTTGTCTGATGTTTCCTCATGATTAGATTCAGGTTATACATTTTTGGCAAGATAGCACAGAAGTGATGTTCTGTTCTTTGCATCATATTAGGAGGCAACTATATATCTTGTTACTGGTGGTGTTAACTCTGATCATTTGGTTAAGGTGGTGTCTTCCAGGTTTCTAAACTGTGAAGTTACTTTTTTTGTCTTTCTAATTATTAAATATCTAGTGGGGAGATATATTCAGATTGTGTAAATATCCTGATTCTCATAAAACTTTCATCCACTATATTTTTGTATTTTTGCCTGAAACAGTTGTTACTCTTCATTGGACATGTGATGTTTTTAATTCCATCATTTATTCTACATTTAATTGTTGGCTTTTTTAATATAAGAAAAAACTATCCCTTCTCAGTCACTATTTATTCACTTTTTTTTTGATAAATAAAACCAAACGTTTATTTACACCAAAGAATTCCAACACTGAATCTTTCACATATGAAGGACAAAGTATTATATATATACAGACAGCAAGGGGTGGCAGGGCTGTAACAGGAGAGTTTAGTTTTCCCACAATTACAGTTCTACCATTTCAGTTTCACTGAAGATAGTGGCTCTGCTCCTACCTCTCAGGTATATTTACAAGACTGAGGGGCAGGTCTTCTCAATGGATGGCATGTGAGGGAAGGGGAAGGTAGGAAAAGAAGGTAGAAAGCTTAAAATAAAATGCAGTGGCCACATCTCTCATTAGCTCTTCAAGAGCTGCTAGCATGAAATCAACATAGACAATGTTTTTTTCTTTTGTAAAACGCAGTAATTATACCCAGTAACTAACTGAATTCAAAAGGGCCAAGTCAAAGAAAACTGAAAAAGATTTTGCCTTCCCCCTCCTACCAGCTATAGAGCATGTTGGGAGATGAAAGGGGAGAGGACCGAGGTAAGGAGCCTGGGAGGGACGGTATTAAAGTTTTAAACTGAACTGAAACTAAATTATAAGTGAGTTGCATTTAGGTTAGGTCAGTAAGACATGATTCATACTGAACAGACGTTTTCAGGAGCTGTCTGCACTTTGGGTAGATTTTCAGCATCTCGGTGTAACTAAGACATATTTCCACTAGATTTACCAGTATAACCCCACTGAAGCACTTTTGGAGTAAAGTGATATAAGTGACTAGCAGTACACTGCTCTTATAGGTTGGGTCCTTCCTTCTTCCTTCCTTCCCACCTTCCTTCAAGAAGCTACATTTTTGTAATCTCTGGAGGAGAGCATGGAATACAAACCCCTCAAAGTGTGAGATGGTAGGGGAGCAATGGTGGGCATGGGAAGAGATCTCCACCCAAACGCAGCAGCCAGAATTGAGGCTGGTTTATCGTTGTTCTTTAGTGGTGAGGAACTGAATTTGGAAGGGGAGAAAAAAATTTGTCCGTGAAATATTCCACCTGCAGAGAATTTTTCAGGGAATCCCCTGAGTTAGGAAAAGTTCGAGTTAAAAAAAAAGAAAGAAAAAAAGGAATACAGCCTATTATAATTTTTTTTTTATGACTGAACTACTATAAATCCACAAGCAACGGTTCAGACACGGTGCTTCTGAAGCCTTTCACTCCTCCCCGCCAGGCGCAAGCTGCATCAAGGGAGTGAGTGGACTCCCCAGCCTCTGCTCAGGCATCAGGAGACAGAAGGGCCATTACTGCTGAGCGCCAGCGGCAGCTGGAACGGGCATCCCAAGGGGGTTGGCAGCAGCAATCACTGGTGAGCCTGCCAGAGGTCTAAGGGGTGAAGGGGTTGGCACTGAAGAAATCCCTGACATCATATTGGTGCTGCTGACAGGCATACTGCCCCCTGGCATGCTAGATGAGCCCATTCGAGTCTGGTCCTTCACAACAGTGTAGAAATAGGGGTGCTCCACGGCCTCTCTTGTGGTGAGCCATGACTGGTGGTCGTACCGCAGCAGCTTGTCCAGGAAATCCAAGGCCTCAGGACTGACAAGGTACTGGTTTTCACTGTGGACAAAGCATTCCCATCGCTTATGGGAATGTCTGCCCAAGATATCGTTAAAACGTGGATCTAATTGAATGTTGTATTTGTCAATATAGTCATATAAATAAATCTCTGTCCCCAGAACCTTGGCTGTCCTCACCAACTGATCATAATTGTCATGTTCATGGAAAAATGGCTCCTTCCGGAAGATCACACTTGCCAGCATACAACCCAAGCTCCACATATCCAAACTATAATCATACATCTGATAGTCTACAAGTAGCTCAGGACCTTTAAAATATCGGGAAGCAACTCGGACATTATGTTCTTGGCCAGGATGGTAAAACTCAGCCAAACCCCAGTCTATTAGCCGTAGCTTCTGTGCTCATGATTAATGATGACATTATGGGGCTTTAATCTCTGTGCATAATCCCCATGCTGTGACAGTAATCCAGGGCCTTCAGAATCTCATGCATGTAAAATCGAATATCATAGTCTGTTAACGTCTGGTACAATTGCTTGAAGTCTGTGTTGTTTACGTGTTCAAAAACCAAGGCAGGAGTTCGTGACACAGGGTCTTTTACAATGTCTGCCAGTGTGATGATGTTGGGACTGCCTTGCAAATTCTCCAAAATCTTTATTTCATGCTTGATTTTCTTCTTCTTTACTGGCTTGAGAATTTTAACAACAACTTTTTCATTATTTGTGATGTTGATGGCTTCAAATACTTCACTGTATTTACCTCGGCCTAGTTTTCTAACCAGCTGGTAGTCATCTTGATTTCCCCATTCCACCACATGTGACTTGTAATCCCAGTACTTTTGGGCTCTGTGCGTATTAACATCTGTGTAAACTCTGGCCCTGTTTGGCACGGGTCCCGACATGTCAGACAGGTTGGCGGACAAAGCTGGACTTGACGTTTGGAGAGATGGCAGTCACTGTGTTGAGAGGCAAGTGGGGGTAAGAGCTTGTTTCAGAACTGTTTTCTTCAAACTGTGGTGGAAGCTGCAGTGGCGGCGGACGCTCTCCCCTCTCTTCACACAGACAATATGGCGGCGGCGGACTATTTATTCACTTTTTAAATGAGTATGGATTCATGGATTCTTATTGTGTTACTAATTTATCACTATCATTATTTATTTTGATGTTGTTTGTTCCTGATTTGTATAGTGGCAGCCCCTTCAGCCTGGCTCCTGGGTCCTCTTGGCATATTGTCACCACTTTTTGAGCACTTCCTTATTTTCTGACACAAACAAGGTGTTCCAGGTTCATCTTGTACTTTCTAAGCCCTGGAATTAGCCATTTCTCCAGTGAGCCTTGATTCCTTTCAGTGGGAAATGGTGTTTAGAAACCATGCTCTAAGTGCTTGGTGTGCTCATTACTACTGGGATTTCATCGTTTGTGACCTCACAGCCAGACATTAGTAAAAAAAAAAAAAGTACACACTTTCACACATACACACATTTCTATTTTTTCTGTGTATACTTAAAAACCTTGACCTCGGGCTCTCCTGGTGGCGCAGTGGTTGAGAGTCCGCCTGCCGATGCAGGGGACGCGGGTTCGTGCCCCGGTCTGGGAAGATCCCACGTGCCGCGGAGCGGCTGGGCCCGTGAGCCGTGGCCACTGAGCCTGCGCGTCCGGAGCCTGTGCTCCGACAGGAGAGACCACAACAGTGAGAGGCCTGTGTACCGCAAAAAAAACCAAAAACCTTGACCTCATACTGATACTTCTAATTCCAGTTAAACACTACATATGCAGAGTTCATTCTAGCCTTTCCCTTTTCTGTGTTTGTAACCCCCTTCGCTGACAGGGAAGCATCTGGGTGCCGTTATATTTATTTATTTGTTCATTCCTAGGCTATACATTAAGTAGTGAACCTTTTCTACTCTGGAGGAAAACTCCTACTAATTAGAGTTCAGTAATTGTTTATAGTCCTTTTTATCTTTAGTTTGAGTTTATATAATCCTAATACTGTATTATAAAGTTATTTGAGTTATTTTTCCCCCTCCTGGGTGGTTTTGTTATTAATTTGAAATACAGACTTGTTTGTTTTTATTTGTATTCCATTTTAATTTTTTTCTCCCTCAGCTTTTCTATTTATTTATGTATTTATGTATTTGTTGAATATGTGAAATGTAACAGTTTAAAAAGTAAAAATGTGTGTTTTACAAAAATGTATATGCTAACAGAAGTATGACTCTCTTTCCATCCACCCTTTGGTACCAATTTCATTTTCCTGTCCTTTTGATCCCATTTACACCTACCTTTTGCTGATAACCAAACTCATTAGTTTCTTCTTTTCTGAGTTTCTTTTTGGCCAAATGAATAGATACATGTGTAGTTTCTTATTTCTACTTAATTCACAACTGCTTTCTAAAATTTACGGTTTATCCTAGAAATTGCTCCACATCAATTCATAAAGGTTATCTTCATCCTGTTTTACAGTTACATAGTACCTCATTATATGTGAACATACCTTCTCTGTGCCAGGCACAGTCCCAGGTGCTAGGGAAACAGCAGCAAATGAAATGAACTAAAATCCTTGTCCTTTAGGGGCTTACATTCTATGGAGAAAAATAAAACAGGAAGGGAGAGAAGGAGTGTTGTATGTGTGGGTCAGCTGGGGTGGAGGTGTGTCATAATTTAAAATAGGATGGTCAGTCAGGCCTTACTGAGACTATGACAGTTTACCAAAGATTTGAGTGAGGTGAGAGAGGGAGCTTTGAAGATCTAAAGGAAGAGCACTTTAGCAGGGGGAGACTACAAGCACAAAGACCTTGAAATGGGAATGGACCTGGCTTGTTTGAACAACAGCAAGGAGGCCAAGGTGACTAGCGTGCAGTACACACGAGAAGAGCAGAGAAGTGTGTCAGAGTGGTAACTAGGAATCAGATTTCCTAGGGACTCCTAGGTTCTAATAGGAGCAGTTTTGGTGGAGTGGTGAGGGTATTTGATTGGAGTATGTTCCAGAAACCTTGGAAGATAAGAATTAAAGACAATAAACAGATTGATTTCTTTTGAGGAATTTTGCTGTAAAGAGAAGCAGAAGTGAGACAATAGCTCGAGCGTGAGGTGGTTGAGAGAAGTTTCTTGTTAGTGCTTTGGTTTTAGGAGAGACATAACAGCTAGTTTGCTGATTAGTGTGATCCAGTAGGAAAGAACAAATTGATATTGCAGGAGAAAGAGGATAGAATTGCAGGAGTGATGTCTTTGTGGCAAAAAGGGGTGGAATCCAGTACACCAATGGACAGGTTGTCCTTAGATTGGGCAGGGGAAGTTTGTTATCCGTGGTAACAGAAGGAAAGATGGAGAGTGCATGACCGCCTTGGAAGAGGTTGGTTGATGTGGTGGGAGCATGTGGAAGTGTTTTTTTTATGTTTTTGGTTTTTGGCTTCCTTAGATTTTCTCAGTAAAATAGGAAGCAAAGTCATCCTATTTTTTTTTATCAGCAGTAAGTTGGGATTTTTCTTTTTGAGCAAGGTTTATGCTCATACAGCCATATCAAAGCAGACTCTTAGGCCCCTTTACCATAATAATAGTTATTATAATAGCTAACACAGAGTACTTACCATGAGATAGATCGTGATTAATTTATTATTCAACTCAATGATGTGAGATAATTTCCATCATTAATCGATTTTATAGATGAGGAAACTATGTACAGAGTGATTAAGTAACTTGCCTGACATCACACAGCTAGGATGATAGTCATAGAAACTTACTTTCTCTCTCTTTGCACTGGGAATTCTAATGATCATTAACCATTTTCTTCCAAACCTTACTATAGAAAGGACTGCACAGATATTCATAGCCCCTTTTGGATTGTTTTCTTCATGAGCAGGCGTACTAATTATTAGGCATCTTGATTATTCAGTTGAACCAAGGGAAGAGGACGAATTCTGGTTTTGAGATCACCTGAGTTCATTAAAGAAACAGTTCTTTCTGGTACTTGCCCTGTATGTGTTGCTGATTGGTTTTATACTAGCAAAGAGGAAAAGTAACTGCTTTCAACCCCTGTAAAACCTAGAGCACTTGTGGACTTTGATACAGAAATTCTGCCTTTTCTGCAGCAATTTTAATTTTGAGCATTTTTTTCTTAGTTAAAGGAATATAAATAATACTTCTTCTTTGTCTCACAGGGTTGGAAATACCAAGTAAAGAATTAGTATATATGATGCTGGAAACTTGCAGAGAGGAGCTGCTCATGACTGAAAGGCCTAAAACAGATGTATCTTTCAAGTTCTCATCGAGAAAATGACTGTGAAGAAAATGATGGGTCAGGAAGACCAGTGGAAAACTCCCTAGGAGAGAGCCATAGAAAATGTACACTTCAGAAGAGAGGTATAATCAGAGAACTCAAAAAAGGAAAATATATCATGTATACCCTCAGAAGGGTAAAAAGATTTTTATTCATGTGCATGAGAGTACTCAAATAGATGATCATATATACCAGTGCCTTGAATGTGAGCAAAACTTCTGTGAAAACTTAGCTCTTATTATGTGTGAGAGAACCCATACAGGGGAGAAACCTTATAGATGTGATATGTGTGAGAAAACCTTCATCCAAAGCTCAGATCTTATTTCACACCAGAGGATCCACAATTATGAGAAACCTTATAAATGTAGCAAATGTGAGAAGAGCTTCTGGCACCACTTAGCCCTTTCAGGACACCAGAGAACACATGCAGGTAAAAAATTCTATACATGTGACATTTGTGGCAAGAATTTTGGTCAGAGCTCTGATCTGCTTGTCCACCAGCGAAGCCATACAGGCGAGAAACCGTATCTATGTAGTGAGTGTGACAAATGCTTCAGCCGAAGTACAAACCTCATAAGACACCGAAGAACTCACACAGGTGAGAAACCATTTAAGTGTCTGGAGTGTGAAAAAGCTTTTAGTGGGAAATCAGATCTTATTAGCCACCAGAGAACTCATACTGGTGAAAGGCCCTACAAATGTAATAAGTGTGAGAAAAGTTACCGACACCGTTCAGCCTTCATTGTTCATAAAAGAGTTCATACTGGGGAGAAGCCCTATAAGTGTGGTGCCTGTGAGAAATGCTTTGGCCAGAAATCAGACCTTATTGTACACCAGAGAGTCCACACAGGTGAGAAGCCGTATAAATGTTTAGAATGTATGCGAAGTTTTACTCGGAGCGCCAACCTAATCAGGCACCAGGCAACTCACACTCACACTTTTAAATGCCTGGAATATGAGAAAAGTTTCAACTGTAGTTCAGACCTTATTGTGCATCAAAGAATTCACATGGAAGAGAAACCACATCAGTGGTCTGCATGTGAGAGTGGCTTCCTCCTGGGCATGGACTTTGTTGCCCAACAGAAAATGAGAACTCAGACAGAGGAGCTGCATTATAAATACGGTGTCTGTGATAAAAGCTTTCACCAGAGCTCAGCACTTCTTCAACATCAGACAATCCACATTGGTGAAAAACCATATATCTGTGATGTGGGTGAAAAAGGTCTTGAGCTCAGCCCTCCCCATGCATCAGAAGCCTCACAAATGTCTTGACCAGACAAGAAGTTATAATGCCATAAAAAATGTATTTGCAATGTAAGAGAACTCCTTAAGATGAAGAACTCTAAGCAAATCTCAGACTTTCCTCAGAGCTCAGATTTCACTGGGGACCAGAGAATCTGCAATTGTAGGAAGTTGAGAAATGATTTGCCTAGAGAGCTGTCCTTACAGAAGCTTATCAACCACTCCAATGAGAAACCTTACAAATGCTCTGAGTTTGGGAAAACCTTTAGTCCAAGCTTGTATCTGATCACCCACAAGAGGATTCTTACAGGTGGGAAACCTTACAAATTTGGTGAATGTGAGAAAGCTTTCTAGCAATGGTCACCTCTTCTCATTCCAAGAGAATTCACATTGGTGGACAGCATTTTTAATACCCTGTGTCAACAGTGCTTCAGAGAGTGTGCACATTTCATTGGACGTCAGAACGCCCCACTGGGAAGAGACCCCCACAAGTGTGAAGAAAGCTTCTAACAGAACTATGACTTTCTTACCTATCAGAGAAGCCATACAGGTGAAAATTTCTATATTTGCCTTGAAGGTGGCAAAAGCATTAGGTGGAGAGCCTTCTTGGGTTTGCACGCCCCCCCCCAAAAAAAAAAACAATCTGAGGAAAGACCTTATGAATTCTCTGAGTGAGAAAAGCGTCTGTCAGTGATCAGTTTTTGTGGTATACTGGGGAACTCACATAAGTGAAAAACCCTATAAATAACCTTGAGTCTAAAAAAGAGCCTTGCAGGAAATCCCTACCTTATTGCGCCCCAAAGAACCTACTCTGCAGATAATTTTGTTCTAGTAAGAGATCTAACTGTGGACTGTGTACATTTAATAGGTATGAGAAGAACTGTTCTCATAGTTAGTTGACTCATACAGTAGAGATGACTTTTAATGAGTCAATATGTAAACTGTTTTTTTTTAGATACCCAGAAACTTCTTCTGGAAGGAGCTAGGGCAGGTCAGAGTAGGCCTGATGGGAAACTCAGGTAAAGATGCTTTTCTTTTATCTGAACCACTTAATGATTGCTTTACTTTCAGTTTTTAAAATTTGGAACTCCAATAAAGGAAAGGACTGTAACCTTGAGATAGAAGGTGTGGCATGTGTTACTGTTGGGGGAAAGAAGTACATTTACTTTGCCTCTGTCGATTTTGTAAGTCTTGGCTGGAATGGGGACTAGTGTGTTGATAGCAGCATGGGAACCTTTTGCTGGTTGTGAAAAGAACTAAGCAGCTAGGGAGTAGTTATCATAGATCAAAACTCTTCCCAAGGCTTCCCCTTTGGAGGGCCAACCTCATAACAAGGTAGAATACTCAGCTTTTTACTTGTGAGTTGAGGCATACCCTTAAAAGTTTCCTTTCCCTAAAATCTTTCAGATTATTACTGGTATTTGCAGCTTCAGCTTTAGAGATTCATTTCTTCTCAACTCAGAGATGCACGTTCCAGGATAATAGTTATGATTTTTGCTAGTACCCATACTTTTGTGACTTCATTTATCATGTTTCTTTCAATGGTAAGATATCCTCATCAGCTCCTTGCAAAATAATTAAAGCTGAAAGAAAGATTTAAGCCTGAGTAGGCACAGAGTAAAACACATAATGATGCATTATTAATGGAGAAGCTAGACTTTGATTTTGAGAATCGTGACTCAAAAGCTGGTGTTTTGTGTTTTTTTTCCACTCCATCATCCTGCTGTTTATAGCAAATCAAGCCGCATAATGACATGCATTTCATTTACTTCGCTTCTGCCAAGGAAAGAGAATACTTTTTATTCCCAGGGAAAAGACTGCAGTCACCACAATATAAGGTATATATTTCGCTTGTAATGTAGGATTCTAAATGCTAGAAGGGAAAAGTAGTTGGCAGATTCATCAGAGGTTTAAGGATAAGCAGTTATCTCCAACTTAACAGGATAATTATGATTACCTTTAATATTCTCCAGAAATACTCTAATTAATCCAGGGATCTGTAAGTGGACACTTCTGAGGGTTTTTTTCTTCCCTCCGATTAAACGACATTTAATATAAATACTTAAAACTTCTACAGTATTTGGGACTGTAGGCTTGGTGAATAAGTTTTGAGTCCTCTGGTTTATCTTAGCAAATCCTGAACTCCAGAGAGCGTTGGTGTTCGGACTCATGGCAGTGGCCAACTATTGCACTGCCACCTTGTGTATGGCTCTAAGCTTTGATCCTGATGACTGGTTGTTGACCTTGATAATCTTAGGGTCAGAAGATATAGCTCATAGTGATAATAAGGAATCTGATTCTATGGTGTTTTTTTCTTTCTTCTTTTAGAAAACATGTCCTGGAAGTTTATTTGATCTGATGTATTTTAGTAATTTTCATAAATAGCTCTTATACCATAAAAAGTTGCTCGGTGTGATAAAACACACAAGATGTATTTGTTTCTCTTTGGTGAAAATCATGTCTATCACTAGTATATGTTTGACAATTGTAATTCTTAAAATAGTATTGGGTGTATGGCTTGGTGGTGATGAAAATTAGTCCTTATGGCTACTTGTTAGTCATTAGAGAGAACTTGGAGAAGGGAACAGAGTTTGTATCTTTGGCAGGGCAGTGACTTGCCCCTTCTTTCAACTAATCTTCCTGGTAATTGTCTCTAGTCTTTAAGTAAATTAAGAATGGACCATCCCTCACACAGAGAACTTTGGGGGTATGAAACAGGTCTGAGGGCTTTTAACCATGGGGGGAAAAAGGTGTTGGTATTACTCATATAGAATAACCTGAGGTTGGAAAGGACCACTTGGGAGCCTGTAACCAAAACTAGAAGGTAACTTCTGGGATGGATGGAGGTTCTCTTGAAAGAGTGCCAACCTAAATCTACCTCAGGTAAGTAGTCAGAGTGACTTTTTCTAGATTTCAGACCAAACGAGACACCTGTATTCAGTCAATGTATTCCTATGCTTTAATGTTTTTGTTTTCCCTTAATTCTTAAATAAAAGCATTGTTCTGAAAACTCCCATTTTTGCCTCCACTGTACTAAGAAAAAGCATTTCCCCTACACTTGCGTTAGAATAAAGCAGATGTTCAGGAATCCTTTCACAGTGTATACGTATATCAAACTGTCATAGTGTACACTTTAAATACCTTACAATTTTATTTGTCAGTTATATCTCAGTAAAGCTGGGGGGAAAAGGAATAAAGTGGATATTCATGTGACCCTTTGGCCTGGTGGTGATGATAGCCATTGAACCATCTCTAGAATTCCAAGATTTTTTTTTTTTTTTAAGAATTCCAGGAATTTTTGATGCTAAGGCAAATAATGAATGGAAACCTGGAAGGAATTATTGTCTTTGCTCTGCTGTAGACATTGGATCATTTTTGGAGCCTACCCATTGCATTACATACGGAGTACAGGGAGGAGTAATAGCTTAAACTGACCGTATTTGGGACTAAAATTCAGAAACAACAAAACTGTCTGTCTACACCCTCAAAATAAAGGACAATTTTGAATTTTCAGTTCCCAGTGGAATTCATGTATGACTCCAGTTCTACCTCTTGTCACCTTATCATTTGTTGGAGTGGGGCAAAGCAGATGGTGTAAAAATGGTGGCACTGATTTACCTCCCATTATGAAGTTTGCCCCAGTTTACATCTATTTGCTCTGCCACAGAATAGGTCCCAGCGTTTTAAGTGGCTCTCATTGTGGGAAAAGAATAAGAGTTAAGACAATTTGGATGGATGAAAAGGGGAAGGGAAAATGGTACAATTTCAAGTTTTGTTTTTTCTTTTGACATAAAGTGGTGTGGCTAGAACAAGGCCTGTGGCCTTCATGCTTATTCCCCCCGCTTAAAGTGATGCTACATCCCAACGTTTAGCTGGGCTGTGGCGAGAAATACCTCTGGGAAAAACACTAGTCATATCCCTTACAAGTAATTAGAAGAGAAATGGTGCCACACTCGGGTAGAAGAAGGGAAAGGTGCCTCCCAGTACACGTATATGCCACAAGAGTTTCTTGTAAGAGTTCTTCACATTGCTTCCTGACGGGCTGGGGAGCACTTGTATGCAACTGAAGCTTTCTTGTTTCATGCCCAAAATATTAGCTTGTGTCATTACCCAAGCAGAGATTTGGACTTTAAAGTGAGGGAGGCTGAAGGCAGTTAACCCTTGCAGAGAGAATCCTTTTTCCATCTGGCACAGGACACTTTAAAAATAGGGGTATAGGAATCCAACTCTCAGTAGTAACTGATAACATCAAATAATTGGTAATTAGTGAAGAAAAGAGAAGACTTGGAGTAACTCCTGTTATCTTTTATATCCACTTTCAAATTCTCTGCAACCCTCTTGTATCCAGGAATCTTGGTCTTAATTGCCTGGCTCAGAAATTTGCGTTAATGTATCTGAAAATGAGAAGTCTTTTATATGGAATTCTAAGTGGACCTCCTCACTACTGAATCCAGCATCTCGTCTAGATGAGGAGCTTCAGTCTTGCAGGTAGAGGAAGTTGGAACTGCTTTGGGAGACATGGGGGCAATTGGTTCGGGGGCAGTAGGGCCATATCATGATTTACCAACAGGCAATTTAAACCACATCAGTTGTTTCTGACTGAGCAGGGGACTGATAAGGGAGTTGTTTGGAACAGTCACTGCTGCAGCGACGTGTCTTCTCTCCTCTGTCAATGTCATAAGCCCACACTCTCAGCCCTCATTCTCCAACCCTATTCAGCCACCACCACCCCACCACCCCTGCATAGGATCATCTACTCCAACAAGAAAAATCTCTAGTAGAGGCCTCCTGACCACTTCAAAACAAATCTCTTTATCCTGCCTTTCTTCTCCCAAAGGAATAAACATCCTGACTCCTTTAACATGCCAAGCACATTCTCTTCAACAACCTCTGAAACCTTCCTCATTTATCTCGTTTTTTTCATTTATTTCCTTCATTGAGATTTTCCCTCATGTCTTCAAATATGTATAGATGCCCTTTCATTCCCTTTTCTTTTTAAACTTTAGGTTGCCCTTAATAGGCTAGTGTTTCTCTTAATTTCCCCCCTTCCAGAATTCACCAGCTTAAAATCTATACTGCCTCCGTTTCTAAGTGTTCATTTCCTATCATGCTATAATCTGGCTTTACACAATTTCCTACCTAGGTATTCTCTCAAAGATCATTAGCGACCTTTGAACCAAAGTGGATGATGTGCTCTCCAACACCGCACATCAGTTGCCTGCCTCTTTTTTGTGTCCTTAGCAATACAGTATAGTACTGATACTCACCCTGTCTTTCTGACATTTCTTTCTGTTGACGCCTATGTTGGCTGCTTTTTTCCTAATCTTATAAAGCATAGGGGCTGATTACCTGCTTTTTCTTAGAAAATGTATTCATCTGTATTGTATGTCTTTTACTCAGATGTAAATAACCTCCAAATTCTCATTCCCATAGCTAATTTTAATTTTCCAGCATCCTGAGTCATTTCTCTTAAAGGCTCAAACCATGTAAAATCCAGCTCATTTCCATTTCCAACCACTGACCCATGTCCCAATTTTTCCATTAAGATTGATAGCACCACCTTTGCTGAGCCAGGGTATCATCTTCGACTCTTTCTTTTCTCTCCACTGTCACCAGATCCTGTTATACTTTCTTCATGTCTCTCACCCTTATTGCTTCATTTGCATTCTTATTATAACCACTCTAGTCCAGAAACTTATTAGTTTTGATTTTTACAATAATCTCTATTATCTATCCCGTTTCTCTCCATCCTACTCAGTTCAGTAGGTTTACCTGCCTTTTACACTGTCTTATGCAACCTTAAATAGATTACTTTCCATTATGTATAGCATCAACTGTACGTTTTCTAACCTAGCTTTTAAGGAGCCTAAAATTTGATCCCTTTTTAGATATATTTTCTGAAATTAATCTAGAGCTGACATTTCACCCTCATCCGTTGTGCGGCAGGAGTGTGGTTTGATGAATCGAGGGCAACTTCAGGCATGAAATACCATTTCCTTTGGTTTGTGAGCCCAAGTTTAAGCTAATTTAGCACCTTGCATTATCCTAATTAGCATTATGGGTCTAAGGTGGCCACATAAACTATGTTGGCCCAATTAGACTAAAGGAAAAATCTTATATAAACTCCTCCCCACTCATTCCACAGGCATGGTTGATCCGGCTCTGGGGAAAGCAGAGCTGAGAGAATTGCCAAGAGATGGGTCAAGAACCATGGCTGAAGTGAACTACTGCCTTCCAATTATATGAGAAAAAAGAAATCCTTTTTGATTACGTCTTATTGAGTTGGGTTTCTATTGCTTATAACTGAAAACATTTTCATATATTCCATAATGTCTTATCTAGTTAGGCAGTTTTCCTTGCTATCCACTGAACATACTTGTTTTTTGTTTACTGTGCTTTCTGTACTTGGACTGTGTTTCATATTGCTTTCTAGATACTCAAATCTAAATATCTGAATATAAATATCTGTACAAAATATGAATTTATATGGAACTCATACATCCTTGGAAGGCTCTCTGGTATCTGTTCTCTGATGACCGGAAGTGACTATGGAAGATATCCATGGATGAAGGACTCTACTGGGCTTGCACAATTTTATGGATTGTGAGTCAGACAATACTCAATATCTAAAAGGAAGTTCAGGTCACATGGCCCTCCTTTGTAACCCATTGTGCAGCATTAAGTCTCTACAAAGCCCAGTAAAGAGTGAGGAGCTTTTTCTCAGGTATTCTTTTCCTGTGGATTGACAGAGGCTCCATAGAGCATCTCTATTTAACACGGACCCTTGATGCACCATTGGATCTGGTATCATAAAGCCCAGTTACACAGCAACTTGCTCAGTACTCTAAATCAGCTACAAAGTAGCTTAGTGGATTTGGGGACTGAGATGAAGTAAGGTAGGTAGAGTTTTGGTAAGGCTCCATCTATCCCTCATTTGGCATTTATAGGGAGGAGCTCTCCAACTATTCCTACTCATAGTGTTACTGGGGCTTCTGAGTGTTTACTGGACTTCTCCTCCCATGGGTCCTTCTCATGGAAATGATAGGACTCCACATTTCCCGGTCATCAGAAGAACTAACACATATCCCCAAACTGTCCAACTGTGATAAGTATCAGGCATTTGAATCTGAGCTTTGAAAGATTTCTAATTAGGGTCAGGCAGGAAATTTTAGTGGGAGCCATACAAAGAACTAAGAACGTAATGACTGTTGAGTGAAGGCCCAATATTTGAATCACTCCTGTCATAAGGAAAAAGAGGCCAATAGTGACTGGTGATGTCCATTTTAAGACAATGTGTGGCCATTATTGAACATTTGAAATATTCCCCCAAAATAATAAAAAAGTGGTACGGAAGGGAATATCCCTCATCAACTCAGCAATCACCTCAGACTCTGAGTTAGCAAATAATTCTCTTTTTCTTAACCATAGTAAAGTAAAATATCACTGGCAGCAAGCCTATGCATTATATGAAAGCTGTTTAATGAAGAACAAGCATGTTTGAGGCTTATTAGTAGCTTAATCTAAAAGTGTCAACTGACAAAGAAAATAGGGTGAACGAAAAAAGCTTATTGAACAAGTTTTTCCATGGGATAGAGAACAATGAAATCCAGGGACCAAGATGTCATTGTTAACTTTGGAAGAAGAGAACCTGCACAATAGAATCAACTGGGAAGATTGTTAACATAGCAATGCCTGGTTTCTTCCGAAGAGATTCTGATTCAGTGAGTCCAGAAAGGTCAGGTACTAGAAAACATTTTTGAATCATCTCCTCAGAAGATTCTAGTAAGTATCTAAGTTTGAGAACCACTCAGGCAGAGGCAGGAGAAATTGTGAAGATGTTAAAGCCAGACATTAGGTGACTATTTCAAGCAGTCTATGTTATTAATGATGGAAGAAACAGATCATTCTCTACTACCTGGTATCAAAAACAAAGCTTATGCTGGAAACAGAAGCAATTACCTTGATGACCTTGGAAAAAATTGAAGATAACTTCACCAGTGGAATTAAAGGCAAGAGACTAAACCCCTGTGGACTAAGAAATTTAACTAGGGGAAAATATCCTAGGAATTTAAGCCTTTTTATTTACTCAGTCAGTGCTATTGTTTCTTCTTGGGAAACACCAGAAGGTAAGATTGGAAAAAGAAGTTTAAATTTCAAAATTTCTAGCACCTTCATGGTTTCAAGGAGGCAGAAATGGATGACAACCTATACTGTTTTAGATACTTCCAAAGCAGTAGATACATTTTCATCTTAACTTGGCCTACCTTAATTCATCCCATATTTAAAAGTTGAGAAATATTAGTCTTGTCTAGGTCTTGGGTTCTTTTTAAAGAATATTATGTGAATGTAAGGCATTATGATTTGACTGTTCTATAATGTACACAACTTTAAAACTCATTCAGAGAATCTCTTCATGGATCTATTTCATTAAATCTACACTTTTTTTCCCCTAAGAAGCACATATTCAACTCTGTGTAAAGCAAAGTTCTGTTTGATTAAAGTAGTACTTTTAAAAATGACATTATCTTTTAGTGGCCTATACTCTAGTTTAGAGAATAAGTCATTATACAAAATAATAGGAAAAAAATAAAGATGGGAATTAACATAAGTTTTATGGATTGAATTATGTCCCTCAAAATTTATATGTTGAAGTCCCAGTACCTCAAAATGTGACCTTATTTGGAGATTTGGTCCTTACAGAGGTAATCAAGTTAAAATAAGGTCAATAGGGTGAGTGTTAATCCAGATGACAAGTATCCTTATAAAAAGAGGAAATTTGGAAACAGACACAAAACAGCAAGATTGCCATGCGAAGATGAAGGACACATCAGGGTTATTTTCTACTAGCCAGGGAATGCCAAAGGTTGCCAGCAACCACCAGAAGCTAGGTGAGAGGCATGGAACTGATTCTTCCTTGCAGCACTCAGAAGGAACCAGTCTTGCTGACACCTTGATTTGACACTTCTGGCTTTCAGAACTGTGAGACAGGAAGTTTTGATTGTTTAAGTCCTCCTGGTTTTTGGTACCTTGTTATGGCAGTCTAGCAAACTAATACAGTATGATTAAATACCAAAAGTATGGTAACGGTAATAAGATGGTTGAAGCTTATATTTTCTGAGTTCGTATGTTTTGGATTAAGCTTTATGCTGAGTTTTATTATCTTTGCAACAACGCTGAGGGATGATATTGGTCTCACTATAGAATTTTTTTTAAAGAGGATTCTTGAGAATATCACTGTTGGCAGTAGAGCAGTGATTCAATCACAGACCCATCTGATCTCAAAATCCCAGTTCAGCACTCTGCTCCAAGAGCAGTAGAAGAGACCATATGACTGAAGTTAGTGAATGGGGAGCATATGATCTATTAAAATGAAATAGAGTTCATGAGGGTGATGTGGTTGTTCTAGAGCTGGAATGAAGGAACGAACTAAAAATGTTGGGGTGAGTTGGAGAACAAAGCTTCTTCATGAGGGAACTAACCTGAGCCAAGACCTCATATTAGAAAATATTTGGGGATGAAAGGGAGAATTCTCAGGGTTTGTGTTGAAAAACAATGAGGAGAAACCTCTTGAGATGGTGGGAGTAACCTCTTGTGCAGTATCCTGAACCCCAAAAGAAATAGTTGTCATTTGATTTTCTGACAGTTTGGAGCCTGTGGAGGTCTCTGACAAGGAGAATGACATAACTCAATGGTACTAAAAAAAAAAGCAAGCAGAGAATATTGTATCCACGTGAGGGGAAGTAAAGGATTTACTTTATTGAAAATTTAACAATGTTACTGGGAGAGGCAGAGGAAATTTTCAGAAGTAGCCCTGTGTTTCCAATAGGTACTAGCTTTTCTCTATATGGAATACCATGAGAGGGTCCTCTTCGAAAGCAGGAAGATGGCCTACAGCAGTGGTTCTCAAACAGTAGCCAGTATTCAAATCACCTGGAGGCTTGTTAAAACATATTTCTGATTCAGTAGGTCAGAGGTGGTGCCTGGAAATGTGCATTTCCTGCAAGTTCCCAGGGGATGTTGATGCTACTTTGTTGGGGGATCGCACTGTGAGAATCACGGCACTAAATGAGTACTTTCCGTCTGTCCTGGGGCAGGCTTTTTACTGTATTCTGCAGGAGGATGCTGTGTTATAACTAAGAGAAAATACAAGTTAGTCTGGCATCCACAGAGGAATTGACCTCTTCTTCATACTTGGTATGCCCTGACCATGTCCAGATTTTTATCTGTCCTCTCCATGTGGTTTCTCCTCTGTCTCTTATCCCTTGCAAGTGTCATTTTTGCTCAAAATTTAAACTAATTCAGTCATCTTCCTCAACAGAGGTTTTTCTCTGTTCCTCCTCTCTCCAGTTTTCCGTTTATGTATATATGTATTTAATTTATACTTGGAAGGTCCTCCTCTTGGAACTAGGAATACAGGTAAGCTCAATCTCATTCTGTACTCTAATGAAGTAATTAGGTATAGCCATATAGTGTTTAATGATACATTGTTTGTAATGATCAATGACACGTGGGCCCTTAATTCAGGATTATATAGCAGAAAGCATTTTGCAAGCATTTGGATGTGGATTTTCTTTTGTGCAAAAGAAAGTAAAATACAAAAGATTGAACTAACACAATTTAAGATTTTAGGTGTATTACTATATAAAACCCTTTGTATTACTATTTGTATAACTAAAGACAGTCTAAGATGTTCTTGAAAATTACTGAACCACAAGTTTTTTGACCACTAGTGTTGCTGCAAGATATAGTTTTGCAGGTGTGACAATACAGAGAAGTTTTAATCAGCTGTTACTTTAAGCTCTCTAACAAATTTTGAAGATTAGTTTTAGATCAGAAATTCTTATCGTTGGAAGGGATGAAGAAACACTACATGTTCCCAGGAATAGTGACACATAAACACATAGACAAACACAGGTACATTCCCTGTATTAAATAATTCTTGGGAGAGTCTGTTAAACAATGCCTTTGTATGATATTGAAAAGCAATGCCAACTGCCTTTTTGCCTTATTTCAACGTTTCGATACTGTTACTTAACACGTATCAAGAATAGGAAATATGCCGACTGAGTGAGGTACAATATTCCTATGGAAAATTAAACTCTATTTAGTAAGTTGATTACATCTTTGAACACGCTGAATGTTAGGTTGAAGTTTCTGTAGTTTTTTGAAGTACAGTAATGGCCACTAATATATATGTAAAGGATGAGCTGGAAACTTAATGATCTTCAGAAATAAGGGTTAATTAGCTTGTATAGTAACTATCAACATATGAGGATTAGGATTGTGGATTTTGGGTATAAAAACAGATGTACTTGTATGAATGAGAGAGTTAGTTTTAATAACAAATTTGTATGACTGTGTGACTGAGTCTTTGGGAATAGAAAGGAGTGAAGAAACCAAAATTAGCGTTTATGATTATTGAGATGTACAGTTAAAGAATTAAGGGACACTATGGTTATAAATATTTTCAGAAGACAGAATAAAGAAATGGCTATTGAAATATAGTTGATATACAATATTATTAGTTTCAGGTGTACTACATAGTGATTTGACATTTGCATACATTATGAAACGATCACCAAGATGTCTCTAACCATCTGTCCACATAGAGTTATTACAATATTACTGTCCATATTTCTTATGCTGTATATTGTATCCCCGCGGCTTATTTATTTTGTAAATGGAGGTTTTTACCTCTTATTCCCCTTCACCTATTTCACCTAGTCCCCACGTCCTCCCATCTGGCAGCCATCCATTTTTTTTCTCTGTATCTGTGAGTTTGTTTTCAATTTGTTTTGTTTTCTAGATTCTATATGTAAGTGAAAGCGTGCAATGTTTGTCTTTCACTGTTAATTTCACTTAGCATACTACCCTCAAGATCCATCCATGTTGTTGCAAATGGCAAGGTTTCGGGGTTTTTTTTAAGGCTAACACTCCATTGCATATGTATGCCACATCTTCTTTATCCAGTCATCTGTGGATGGACATTTCAGTTGCTTCCATATCTTTGATACTGTAAATAATGCTGCAGTGAACATCGGGGTCATACAACTTTTTGGATTAGATTCAAATCAATAGAATCAAATGTAATAGAATATGACTGATCATATCGCAGTTCTATTTATAATTTTTTGAGGAACTTCCATACTGCTATCTATAGTGCCTGCACCAACTGACAATCCCAACAACAGTGCACGAGAGTTCCCTTTTCTCCACATCCTGGCCAACAACTGTTACTTGTTGTAAAAGACATAAATTCGTGACTTTCATGTCAAGTCTGACATGAGGAAAAGCGTATTATTATGGCTGTAACCAGCGGGTGAAATAAACAAATTATTAAAAACTGTATACCTGTGGGGAACAAGATATGAGAATTTCCATTTTAAAATGTGCAATTACAGCCTTTTAAAAAATTAAAGTTAAAACAGATAATATGGGAGAATAGCAGACAACTCTAGAGATAGTTGAAATACCCTGATTAATAAAAGCCAAGAATTTGAAATTTGTATCTTCATTGATTGTATTAAGATGAGAACTCCGTATTTTTGGTAACACTTATAAAACACAAGTTTTATAAACTTGTCTATTTTTCTAATAACTTATTTAGAAAATAATTTTGCACAGATATCTGAAAAGTAAAACTCTTGGTTAGCTAATGCTATCATTAGTAAATAGGGATATTGATTATTTGATGTTTCCAAAATAATTTTCTGAACATGGTAAAAGTTTTATTAAGTATTAGCTGAGTGAATACTGATTGAATTAATTTAATCAAGACATATTAATTTGTGTATTTTTATTGAAATAATCTGCACAGTTGATTTCATTTGAATTTTATTCAGCATAAAATACTACAGTAAAATTGAAGTGTTATTAGGTTAAAAGTAAATATACCATCACGTTATTATCATGAAGGCTCTGGATCTAAAACCTAGTGTATTCCAGAAAAAGCAAAAGGCTAAATATGGATTTGATCAGTGTTCTTAATTAGTACTAGTGTCCAAGTAGACTAGATCAAAGCACATTATAGCCCTCATAGTCTCCTCCCACAAACCACACACACAGATGCTAATTTCACCACAAAATTTGGAGGAAGGGCAGTCTAGAGTGGACATGAATCTCCAGAGCAGGGAGGACGAGAGTAGGAGAAAACAGAAAAGATACTGTTTGCAAACGATACCCACAGTGCAATGATGGGTCACTTGCCACAGCCCAACATTAAGGCAGGAGATGCAGACAGTCTCTGGATGATAGAATCGCATAGGCCTTCTACCAATGAAGGGATGAGAGCAAGGATAGGCCAATTCTGGCTGGGCTTGAAACTTCTAAGACATTGAGGGGCCCTCTTTAAGAAAAAAAGAAAATACAATGGTGAATAAAAAACTGCTAGGTCCTTCTAATGGACTTAAGCTTCAGTTAAATCCTCCTCTGGGTAGGGAAATCTCAAGAACTGCCCTTTCAGACTGAAATAAATCATAATTTTGATTTTTTTACTTCCTCATCCACAATTAAATCATCTCTTCATGATGTATAAATTACATGCAGTTATTTACCAATTATTCTGAACTGGAAGTTCATCATCTATGTAATTGTATAAGTAGTAGTCCTGGTTAGTCTCTAAATTTGGTGTACAGATAAGATTACATAAATGCAAAAGTTAGTATCTCTTGGAAACAACAGAATATTAGTTATTTTACTTTACTATATAGGCAATGACATTCAAAATGCTCTCTTCATCTGTTACAGAATTCACTACATACTGACATATGATAAATTTATGGATGTAATCCTAATAATAGGTTATGTTTCTTGAGAAGTCAGATGCCCTGTCCAGATGCTGTGGTTTGCATTGATATCTTGTTTAATAATCACAACTTAAAAAGTTATTTCTACTATGTAAAGGAAATAAAATGAAGCACGTAGAAATAACTTGTCAGAGGACATGCACGTTGGTATGGTGGAGCTTGAGTGTGATTAATGCCACCTGACTGCAAAGTCTCTGCTCATCCTTTTCCAGTCCTGACCGTATCGTGTATGTTGGTTTACCAGGGTACCACACAGAGTGGACAGTGAATAAGTAACTGTCCCAGATATTTAACATTTATAACTTATTGTGGTTCTAGATAAAGAAAATATTCATCATGGAAGCTGTTTCAAATACAGGTTAACCCTTTCTCTTGTGGCCAATTTCTTGAGAAAAAGAGATTTTTCTCTTTTGGTATTTTGAGGCAGGAGACAGATGGGCCCCCAGGGCAAACGGTTTGAGTTCCTTCCTTCCTTGTGGACGGATACTCCAGCCGGGAACAACAGGACAATTGAGAGAGGAGTCTGGGCTCTGCCCAGATAGACGATAAGAGTCCACATATTCCTCATTCTTGAAGTCAGGAGACCTCCCCGACTACACATGCAGATGGAGTCACCCGTGTCTTCCCATGGCCCCACTCTACCCCTTATACACATCTACCATGATGCCTGTAGTACTTCTGTGCATTTATTTCTTAAACATTTATCTTTTTTTAAGTGGTCTGTAACAGCGGTCCCCAACCTTTTTGGCATCAGGGACCGGTTCCGTGAAAGACAATTTTCCCACGGACAGGGGCCAGGTGGGGTGCGGGAATGGTTCAGGCGGCAATGCGCGTGATGGGGAGCGGCAATGCGCGTGATGGGGAGAGCCAGATGAAGCTTTGCTCTCTTGCCCACCGCTTACCTCCTGCTGTGCTGCCAATACCGGTCCGAGGCCCAAGGGTCCGCTCTGTGTCCTCATACAGCGACTTAGTAAATGCTGCATTAGATAACTATTAATAACATGGCCTAAGAAATTGATTAGATACATAGAAAAGGGTCCAGGTTGAATTCGGGGGGAGTGGGAGGGTCTGAGACCAGGAGATGGAGTGAAGGTGAGTGAATGGGACACAGACAGAAGTTGGAACTTATCCAATGACCATCCCCACCCCCCATAAACTATAAAGGCATATAAAATATATATATATTTTTTCTTTTCTATAAATACATTTGGAAGGTGGCTCCCAAGCCACTCTAACCCATTAAGCCCTGTCCTTATTAATCTTTTCTAAATAAAAAGGATGTTGCTGATGCCCAGTAATGTGGTGGGTAAACAGCTGTCTGGACTAGCCATTATCAGTCTAGTTCAAAGTAAAGGCTCTTCCTGGGGCCAGAAAGCAGGATTTTTAGAGGCCCCCAGTGGGCAGGAGGCAGGTCGCCAAGAATCAAACAAGGCAAAACAGACATGTGCAGTAGTCATAATCATGCTAGTAAGAATTAAGTGCATCAGCGAGGCATGTACAGGAATTGGAGGGGGAAGGAGAGGCCTTCAAAACTTTTATGTCTTGAGCACTCACTCCTGGTTTGAGAAACACAATAAAATGTCTGCCTGGGTAGTCATTATCAGGTAGATAGGACGCTGGGCTGGGCTAGGAGGTGGAAGGGGCCTCCCTGCCCTTCAAGGGTTCCTGACCAGTGAGGAGTCCTCCATGCTCGCTGAGGGGGTGGGGGATCCAAAGATCTTGGCAAGAAGCCCTCTGTTGGAGCGGGCCTGGTCCTGAGCGTTGGCCAGGCGAGCCCGTTCACGTCCTCCTGGCCGAGCTGCCTTCCGGGCCCTCAGCTCCTGTTCAGTAGGACGCTGGGCAAAGGCCCAGGAGACGTTCGGGCGGGTAGAGTCCCCATCAGCGGCAAGGAAACGCTGTCCGCGCTCCACGCTTCGAAGATAGAAGTCAGTCTCACGCTTGGCCTGGGCAACCTCAGCCCTCAGGCGCTGCCTGCGTACCTGGCGCTCAAAAGCAAGATGCTCGCTGAGGTGGGACCAGGTAAAACGGTGCAGGTACTGCGGAAGGGAAAACAAGAAAAGATCTGAGGAGGGCAGATCTGGGATGGAGAGGAGATGGGGGGGCCGGGGCCAACAAGAGGTGACAGGGGTGCGCCGGCTGGGGCTGGGAAGACGGAAGGCTGAGCGGTGCGGCAGACAAGCCGATCCCCTCACCCTGAGGTTCCACAGGTCATAACGGAAGGGGCTGCGCCTGCGGGAGCCCATGGGCGTGTTGTGAAGACTGGCCGCCACACGCTTGGCTACTCGCTTGTCCCGGAACTCCACCCAGCCCTCGGTGTAGTCCTTGCTGTACTTGGACCGCTTTTTTCCTCCCGCAGCGTGGGCTGCCGCTGCCTTCTTCTTGCGCCTCACGAACCCGTCTGCGAAGCAAAGACAGAGCAGTGGTCAAGGAGGCCAATACAGCACCCACTCAACTGCACCTCCCATTCGCCGAATTCTCCAAACCTTCCCTCAGGCCAGAGTCCCACCTCAACGTCTTTGCCCGGAAGCGGATAACTGCAAAGTCCACCCTTTTCCCCTTGTCTAACTCAATCCTTTCCTCAAATGTTAACTCCTTTATCAGGTCTGCCCTAAACGCTCTCTTTAAAATCCGCACAGGCCCCCAACCCCAATTCCAATTAGTGTCTGTCTGTATGCGAGCTGGGGACGGCCGATCATAAACCTTCTCTAGACCTGGGCCGCGATGACAAAGAGATACGTTCAGTTTTGTGGGAAAACCACTGAGATTTTAATTCAGGCTGTACCCATTTAACAAACTGGTAAATTCGGCTCAGGAAAGATGGGCGGGCGGAGCCGAAGTTAAAATCCAAAAATTAGCTATCCGAGAACTAAGGCTCAGCGAGGTATATACTGCGCTATCCACATCCCATCGCCGCCTCCTAAAAGACATGCGCGCTACCGATTTACCAAAGAAGCCGGACGCGGGTCCCCGGCTCCGTCAGCGCCTCGGACCAGGGCAAGCTGAGGCAACAGGACATGCATTGCGTGCTCACTGCCAGCGAGCATCACCCTCCTACCCTCACCGCCAAGGCCTGAGCACTTACCTTCCGGCTGGAAAAAAACGCGCCCGACCTCGCCGTAGGCGCTGAGAAGGTTCCGTACGTGCAAAGGCCTAAAGCGGGGCGGTATGTGGCCCAGGTACACAATACCTGGCACTACCCGTTTCTTGCTGCCGCCAGCCGCCCCTTCGGATTCCTCCTGTTCCTCCTCTGCCTCTGATTTCTGATCACTCCCTTCCAGAGGTTCCAGCTCAGCGGCTGCCTTCTCGGATTTCTCTGCCTCCATGCTTGCGAGTAGGTAAAGCAGGGCAGCCGTAAAGCGCCGCGCCTCTGACGCACACCTTGTGCGACTGCCTGTGTCGAGGGGGCGGGGTCGGTCCGGGTGACGACAAAGGAAAGGACAAGATTGGGCGGTGCCCGCGAGTCTAGGCCTAGAGGAGAGAGCGGAAGTGGGTCCCGGGTCTGCCGGGAGATTCAAAGCGTGAGAGAACTTGAGCTGATGAGGCAGAACCGGAGAGGTAGAGCTCCAAGTATAACTTACCCTATAGCGCTCCTCGGTGAGATGCAGAAGGACGGGATGAAGCAGGCTCTTCCGGAAATTTTGGAGAACTATTTTGGGAGTGAGGGGAGGTTTCTTTGTGTTCTAGCGGTCAAAATAGCATTTTACCCAAGGGACTCGGGTGAGACTCAAGGTTGGGGGATGGCTCAACTTCTAAAGGTTACTTAAATTTCAATTTTTTAATTAAGTTTGAAATTTTAATTATTTTTCAAAATTTAACTTAGAGATTTGAATATTTTAAATTTAAGTTTTGAAAATGTAATTTAACTTTGCAAATATAAGTTTTTGAAATTTAGTTGAGATTTGATTTTTGAAAATTTCATCTGTGACCTTTTCATTTAGTTAAAAAAATTTTAGTTTAAAATATTAATTTAAAATTTGATTTTGTGAATAAAATGTCTAAAAAATTTTAATGTTTGACAATTATTTCTTTTAGAAACTTATTTGGCGCCTGTTTTACATTTGTGTTGATGCATGGATTCCTATTTATACTTATGTTACAAATACCTATTGTCAAATGTATACGTGGCCCTGATTTAGGCGACTGCCTGTACCGCGAGCTTTATTCTCTCCAGGACTTGTTTTCACAGTGTTGGGGTCCAGGGTAGGCCACCCAAAATTATGCCTCAATGGCGTACTCGTTATTTTGAGTTAAAGGTACCGAAGAAATGGTCACCACAAGAGGACACTCTGACTCACCTTCTGTCTCGCTGAAGCAACCTTTGTTGACAGGCTCTTAGGCGTACCTGAGGATCGTTTGTGTGTTTATACACTCATTCCTACAAGATCTGAGCACAAATGACTGTTCACTGTTCAATTTTTCTATCGTGTTCAGGCCAGCAGTGTCAATGACAACCTTTCAAAAACGGAATCCTTCGAGCCGGATTCGAACCAGCGACCTAAGGATGACCGAAAGATCAAACACCTACAGTCCTCCGCTCTACCAACTGAGCTATCGAAGGGCCTTTGAGAAAAAAGTCTTAGAATACTTTAAATAATCTTTACTCAATCCTGTAGTTTTGTTTTGACTATAAGTTTATTTCAAAAGTAGAAGCAAACATGAAGGGTGCTAGAAATATTCTAAAACTGATATGGGTAGTGATTATAGGCGTATACTAAAAAATTAATGCCCTTGAACAATAAAGAGTTGTGCTTTAATTCATTATCCTGTGCCCTTGGATACAATACAGATAGGACCATCACCCTTGACACTCCTGCTGTCTCATCAGCTTAGCGCATCCTCTCTCAATCAGAAGTGAGCCATAAATGAAAGGGTTTTCCTAAATGGGTTGAAGAGGGAGCTATTATCTTGAAGCGGAGTTACTGTCCAGTTATTCTTTTGTTATTCTTTTGGACCGGAAGGAGTTCACTCACTCTATGTGTATGTTTGATTTGTTTCGGTCTACAATTTTCAAAATTCTCATCCTTCGAGCCGGATTCGAACCAGCGACCTGAGGATATCTAAGTGTTGTACCTACAGTCCTCCGCTCTACCAACTGAGCTATCGAAGGACCACTTATGCCCATCATTTTAGAATCTCAATCCTAATGTCTATCCAGATGGTTTCCGCTTTGATCATATTCACTTTTGAAAGTATAATCAAATTTAAGAAGTCTTTTAAGGCACTGAATGGGTTCTATGTCATGATCTGGGTAGTTGGTTTCCTGGGTTTAATAAACATGTAAGATCCATTGAGTTGTACATTTAAGACGTTAGGATATTGTTCTGTGTATATCTCAAAACAAAAACCCTACCGGTATCCCATGCCCTCCTCCCTAAGCATTATATACCTAGGGTGAATTCCCTGGATTACGCCCGATTTCCTGCTGTCCCCTATAATTACTTTCTCCTTTTTCTCTCAAAAGTGTCTAGGTTGGCTCGATAAATGATATAATTACGTAAACACAGACATTTGGGTTGAAGAGGATCCCAAAGTTGTGAACAGAGCATATCCAGTGCATTTTGGTATCATTGTGATTCTCCTTTCTGAAAATCTAATGGGAAATCGTGTGTATTCATAGCTCTAATGATGAAATATGTGGAGTGTGTGTGTGTGTGAATTTTCTTACTTGGATAAATAATTTGGGTGGTTCATATTATATTGCATAATTTTTGTGGAGCAATTAAAGTGAAACAAAAACCCCTAAAATTTAAATGCAAATATATTCTTTTTTCAAAGAAAATCATCAAACATCGAGGTTCAACAGAGATTGCCCTACACTTGTGCCTAAAGCAGAAATATACACAAATGGAGAATACACTAAATTATCTGGAGAGAAAAGGCTTTCTTTGGAAATATGCTTAAGGAAAAGATTAAGTGTATTTCTCTATAAAATATCTGTGCTTATTTCTACAAATTTATACAAAACTATTATTTCTACAAAATGATATTATTAAAAAGAATTCCAAAAATTTTTTTCAAATGGCAATTGCCAATGCATTCTATTAGGGGCACTGAGAGGACGTAGTCGATATTGAACTCAGTAATTAAATCCCTTTCCATGACAAACCAAGAAAATATCATCTAGCAACTTTCAGTGTTCCTGACCTAATAGAGAATTAGCAGCGGGAGAAGAGAGACTGTAGGACGTGGAGTTTCTCTTTCATTGTCAAGTGTCAAGTGTCCTCCTATCTGCGCCTTGAATACAAGGTGGAAAATAGCGGAGATGCCAACAAGTGTAAAATTTCAGCATGGTGCTGGATTCAGTTGCTGCTACAGAATTGTCGTCTCTTGGGATGCAGAAGTCTTCCTGGGATGATACTTAGAGGAACAGGAAGCTCTCCAAAAGGAAACAGAAAAGACAAGTCCACCTTTCCTCTTCCTCCTCCAACCTTGCATTCTCCCTCTAGCTTCCTTTTTGGCAAAGCCTAATATGGAGCCGTGTGGTTTACCTCCTTTATCACAAGGCAGATTAAAGAAGGATGAGTGTCTTAGTCTGCCCTGGCTGATGTGACAAAATACCACGGACTAGGTGGCTTAAATAACAGAAATTTATTTTCTCACAGTTCTGGAGGCTGGGATGTCTAAGATCAAGATGACAGCCTTTTAATTCCCAGTGAGAGCTCTCTTCCTGACTTGAGAGAACTCTCTGGTGTTTCCCATTATGAGAATAGTAATCCTATGGGATCAGGACCCCACCCTAAGGACTGCATTAACCTTAATTACTTTCCAATTTTGAATACAGTCACATTTGGATTTTGGAAGAACACAATGCAGTCCAGAACAGTGAGCTTAAGGTTGAGTCAGTAGTTTAACAACTGGGAAAACTTCCATGTGAATTTTAAGATATTATTTTTCATCTTCATTTTACCTCTGTGCAAGCTAAGCTGTTGAAATTTTAATACCTAATCCAATGTATTGGAAACTAGAACTCCCAGCTCATGGTTGAAAGCCCCCAGTTGCTCCCAGTTCACAGTCAGTCATCCCAAAGCTTAATCCATGGATCTGAGCTATGGAATTAGTCCACCTTCTTTCACTCCAGTTCCACACTTGCACCCCTAATAGAATCATGGAAAATAAATGGAGAAAAAAAATGAGTGGAGGCCAAATTGACTTCTGTAGCTGGGTAAATTCTGTCCAAGGAGAAGTGAGGAGAGAATACCCAGACGGTGGAGAGAATCAAGGCAAGGCTGACCTTGAGCCAAGTTTTGAGATGAATGGTGGGTTTCTACACACCCATTTAGAACATCTGAGCTTTGAACTCTTTTGTCTCAAATGGAGGGGGTGCAGGAAGGTGGAGGATTTCTTCCCACAGAAAGTTATTCACTTTATTTGTCAGCCCTGACTGCAATGAAAAAGAAAAGAGAAGAGCAAGCATTAAGGGCATTAAAAGGGTCCTGGAAAGGCCTGCGCAGCGTGCCTGCACAGCATAGGGACATAGAGTCACTTTCTTAAGTAAAATGTTTCATCTCCATTTCATCACTTTGTCCCAATTTCATTGAGACTAGAAAATAACATTAAACCAAAAAGAAAAAAATGTTTCTAATGATGGAATTTCAGACAAAGAACCAGTTGACGGGAAGGGTCTTCACATGGCTTTCCTGCAAATGATGGGTCTCCGGCAATGCTCAAGAGTTCTCCTCTGAAGAACTAGCTCTGTGAAGTACCGAGCACCTAAGCACAGTACCTGGTACCTAGTACTCCGCAGGCCCAGAAGAAAAAGAGGCAACTACTACTTTCGGTTTTTTGCAAGGAATCCAGATCTAAGCATGCAGCCATGATTATATTCACTTCTATTAGTGTTTACCTTAGAAAAATAACTTGTACACCCTTGATCGAAATCGGGACTACGAAGCCAGAATGAAGGGAGAAAATAACTGGGACGCACACCCCCTCGTGACCTTGTGTCCACCGACGGTGATTTTTATCTATAAAAAAAGCCAGACAGAAAGCAGATTAGGGGACATTCGTAGGAACTCTGGAGAATCTGTTTCTGGTACTAGCAGAATCAATTGGTGGAAAATTTAGGAGTGCGGGGATTGGCAGGAAATATTGGGATGGCCAAAAGCCTAGTCTCATTGCCTGAGAAACTTGATTTGCCCTCCTGGATGTACCTACAATTTCCTTCCGGTCCCCGGTTTCCGTAGATATGATTCCAGTGTTAAAATCTTGCCCAATTTCGAAGACAGGTGTTTCTATGGATTCCACGCCCTGGTCCACCTGCACTCTGCAGTCTTCTCTCAACAGGATCCAGTACCGTAGAACAGATTCTAGGTGGCGCCCCAGGGGCTGTTTGATAACCCGTACTTTGTCCTATTGTCTAACGCCAACTAGGTACCAAGGTGGCCACGAGTTCTGAATTACATTCGGATATTAAAGTATGGGAGGCAGAAGCATCTAGTAGGGAGGGGAATTAGCTCAAGTGGTAGAGCGCTCGCTTAGCATGCGAGAGGTAGCGGGATCGATGCCCGCATTCTCCAGCTTTATGTTCCGCCTACTCTTTGGCCTTTATTTCCATGCTTCTGTAAATAAACACCTTGCTCCAACGTTACCACATAAGGGCCCAATTCCTAATTGATGGCCTCTCTCTTCTCTTCAGTGACAGGATAGGGAAGGATGGATTCTTAGAGATTTCTCTCGCCTTTTGAAGATTTGAATATTGGTCTCTGCCAGGTGGATTTACAAATCTACACTTCAATTATTTATGCATTAATATTACATTTTTATCCTCAGAATCTATTTCCCACATGTATGACCTATTGAGGGCCACCTCAAGTTCTTACAACTGGAACAAATAATTTCTATTTCTTAATGAAATTTTGAAGAGCCAAAAATATGTAGGTATGTTTGAGATTTGGTTTTTTTACATTCACTCGTCCTCTTTTGGAGTCATCTGGCTGTTTCTACGGGGTGGTGGGGCCGCTACTGCCAATTGATACTGGAATATTGCAGGATATGGCCCAATTATGGGAGGGAAATTGCGGTGGAGAACTTGTTTGGGTTGGAATCTATGGTGCGTTGATGAGACGCTCAGTCCAGGACTATCTAATAAAATTTGCAACCAAGGCCCATGTTATCTTTGAAAATTGGACAATTTTTCTTGTTTACTCTTTTGCCCTCGAGTCGCTTTCAAAGAGCAAGGGAGCTACCAGTTTAGACCAAAGTGGGTAGAAAATTCTATCAATTTTCCCCTTGTCTATTATTTTTAATTCTAAAATTTTTCTCTTCTGCAGTGGTTCGCAAACCTTGCAACACATTAAAATCACCTGGGAGCTGTTAAAACTACCAATGCCTGGGTCCCACCTTCAAAGTGCCGCAACTAAAGGCGCTTTGTAAAATAGTCCCAGGTGATTCTGACATACACCCACTTTTCTGCGCCAGGGTTGAGAATCACTTTTACATAATTAAACGGAGAAGTGGGAGTAGTGCCCCAGGGTCTGTGGGCGACTGCCAGTAGTTGAGCGTCCACCTGGGAAAAAAACAAACAAAACCTTCGGAGAGACTCAGGACTCTAATACCACGAGAGGGCGCCCGTGCCCAACCAGTTACTAACCTTTGGTCAGCTATGTTCCTAGCAGGCCGCCCCTCCCCTAGTCTTGGGATGCCGGGTAGGGTGGCGGAGACTTGTCACTGGATCCCTTGCTTAGGGGGCCCACCTCTGATCCGCCTGCTTGGGGCTCGGGACTTTTTTGCGGCACGGGCCCTTTATGAACTATGAGCCTGAAGTTTGATCGCGTATTAGTAATTATTACGGAGAATAATAATTAAACAAATTAGATTCGTTGCACACTGAGATTACTCTTAAAAAGATGCACAGCAAGGATATATATAGCTGAGATAAACCTTTTTAAGGGTGAGGGTGAAAAAAGCAGACGCAAAACGTGAACTCCTTCGAGCCGGATTCGAACCAGCGACCTAAGGATGCCTGGTTAAGGAATATACTCGCTACAGTCCTCCGCTCTACCAACTGAGCTATCGAAGGAATCACGGTAACTGTTTTCCCCGCAGAGCATGCCATCTCTGCACGAGATTGGAGAGCCATTGGTGCTTATTGTTTTACTCATTAGTGCTGTTGATTAGGTCTGCTCTAGTGGCCTCCACGTTTTTTTTGTAACCCAGCACTCCTTCACAGGACCACTGCCCTGGACCAAGGAGAAAACGCTAGCACCCACTGGTTTGCAAGAAGAAAATAAAATAATGAGATATGAGGAACTGACAAAAATTTAGCAATGAGTGTCTTTTACTGTGATGAATGAATTTAAATAACCAATCTTACATAGAATTTGAAGTACTTTAATCTGCAATTTTAACAGATAATTAACAGAAGGAGGAGGAGGAAGAAAACAAGCACAGGGTTAAACTCTTCAAAACCATACTAAGACGTTCTTAATTGACATTTAGTCCCTGTAGATAAACCGGACGAACACACTAATTCTAAACTCAGAAAAACACTGTCGATGGGAAGCTAAAATATTTTTTAAATTATCTTAACAAGGTAGAAAGTAATGTCATTCAAACACTAATTTTACAAAGTTTGAGCCTAGTCTAATTTTCTGTGACAGTCTGAAGCTCAGAATGGCTATTACTCTCATGTAAGTGAAATCCACTTGAGGTGGCAACTGACATCAGGAATCTTTGTTCTTCACGTTCCACTAAAAATCATTACATTGTCATACAGTGGAGCCATACACATAGGACAAACGATCCCCCTTGTGCAAGTGGAACATTGAGACCAGTGTTCACTCCTCTATGGCTCAAGATTTTTTTTTTCTGAATTGGAATTAAAAGCAAGTTGCTAATCACTTAATTTAGCCATTTAGCTCCTCAAGTCTTCATGAAACATCTGTTTTGAGGGGGCTAGTCTGAATCATTTTAAATATAAAATTTTATCTCCTCCCCAACCCCAATTGACTGAATAAGTTATCCTATTTTATAAATGTATTTAGTACTATCCATTTTGTAAAAATACGCTTTTACAAAAAGGATCCATTCCTTCCTTTTCTCCCACTCCACATTATAGAAGATTCGGACAGACAGAAAGCTAGACAGGCCTTAAGGAGCCTTGAGAAAAGAACAAGCAGATTTGAGGGATTCTGAGGAGTGTGTGTGTATGTGAATAACTTGAATTCTCGTAGGTCAAGAATCACGTCTGGTTCTTCCATATATATCTAGCCTTCTTTTCCATATATTTACACAATAAAATATAACTGTGAAAATATAAGAAGCAGGAAAGTTTTGGTGTTCCTTTCTTTTTCGCCTTCCTCAGTATTCTTAGATGCAGGTGGGAGATGAATTTCGAATCCCACAATAGGGAAGAACAAATATGACTCTATACTGGATATGTTTCTTTTTCTTTAACCTTTGCATTCTATTAGTTTTGCTATAAATTAATCACTAGAGGGACGTTGCCTAAGGCTTAAAGTATACATAATGGCCCGTCTCAAGGAACCCTGCCTCCCATGCCTGAGGGGTTAAGCTAAAAATACCTTTGCTTAGCTCCCAGGGAAACATCCTGACCTAGCCTCCCTGTGAATGGCTGCAGGAAAGAAGAAATTAACATATCCCCTCCCGAGTCTGGCCAGAACCAGGAAATATTTGCAACAACTTATCGCCTTTTTTACTCTATCTCCTCACCTCCCCCTCTTTTTTCCATAAAAGAAACTAGCATCCAAAGCCAGGCAAGATGGTTCTTGAGGACGTTTGTCTTCCATCTTCTCGGTCTGCCGGACCTTGCTTTCCATTGCTTTTGTTCGGTCTATAGCTCTAGGCATACATAATGGCCTGCCTCCGGGAACCCTGCCTCTCTGCCTGAATGTTAAATTAAAGTGCCTTTGTTAAGCCCACAGGGAAACACTCTGCCCCTGCCCACCTGTGAATGGCTGCAGAAAAGCAGAAATTAACGCATCCCCTCCCCGAGGATGGGCCAAAACCGGGAGGTCTTTTGTAAGACTTAAAGCCTTTTTACTTTACTTCCTCATCCCCTCCCTCTCTCTGTTCTATAAAAGAAACTAGCGTCCAGCCCCTGATAAGATGGTACTCCGGGACGCAAGATCACCATGTTAACTGACGCCTGGCTTTCCGAATAAAGTCACTATTCCGTGCCCCCAAAACTTGTCTCTCAATTTATTGACCTGTCATGCGGCAAGCAGTGCGAACTTGAACTCGGTAACGTATACACAACAGTGACCTTTAATATTCACAAACATGCATTGAGCACTGACTATTCCAGTCACCATGCTAAGTGCTGGGAACACACAGAGGCAAATAAGATAAACTCTGTCCCCAAAAGGTGTCAAATTGAAAAGCTCAAACAGTAAGTTTGAGTCAATCATGGAGGTAAAGATTTAAAGCTTTGAAGGCTCTGACTCAAAACGCTTGGTAGTTAAGTTAGTGGGACCTCTCTTGTTGGTAGTTTAGACCATACTATATAATAAAAGTGTATTCTGCTGATGTAAACATTTATCTTTTAGAAAAAGTCCTAGGACTCTGAACTCTGGAATCCAGCTGATTATGAAAATATGTTCTGGCATACATATATTTTCCTCTTTATTTCATGTTCAAAAAATAATACTGGCTTGTTTCTGGAATGCCTGAGCTATTGTCACCTTGGGCTGCTGGTGCAGATAATACTCTTGTGTAGAATACTTCCTTTTCCCTTTACCTATGACCCCAGCTTTCCAAGTCCGCTCTGGAGCAGGATTAAGGCCCTGACTTCTGTCTCTTGTTTACTCTTCTCAACTACCAAGACTTCCTGAAGCACACCTGACTATACAATTTGCTGTTGATAACCTTCTCTGAACAGACCTGTGTATTCACAAAATTGTAGTTGTGTCTGCCTTTGCTTTTCTTCCAGAGACTGTCCTCCCAAGTTCAGACCTAACTGTAGGCTAACATGCTCTTGTAGGCAGCCTCCAAATTACTGACCTCTGGCTTTTCTTTCATATCTGGCTCAGGCCAGTATCAGTCAAGCTCTAGTTATGAATAGAGAGTCTGTGGACTCTGCTTTCAGATTATCTGTCCTAAGGAAAAGCCACTAAGGTTTTTTTAGTTAATTTGATAAGATTTATTAAACAATGTTATCTATATAAAAGATTAAGTATCCTAAAGGCAATGCAACTAAAGTTATTCTTTCAACAAATATGTGAGAGGTTACTGTGTGTCAGATTCCTGAATTCCAAAATGTCATAGTGTGATTTGCTTTTTTTGTCCCCCCTACTGTAGACTGAATATTGTCCCCCCCAAACTTATATGTTGAAACCTTAACACCCACCCCACAGTGTGGCAGTATTTGGAATAAGGAAGTAATTAAGGTTGGATTGGTGTTCTTAAAAGAAAAGACATCTGGAAGCTCACTCCCTCTTTCTTCCACTGAGGACGTGGCAAGAATGCAGCCCTCTACAAGCCAAGAAGAGAGCTCTCACCAGAAATTGAATCAGTTAGTGCCTTAATCATGGATTCCTCAGCCTCTAGAACTGCAAGAAAATAAAAAATTTTCAGTTTAAGCCACCCAGTCTGTGGTATTTTGTTCTGGTAGCCCAAGCAGACTAAGACACCAGCCCCCAACCTGTGCCCTTTTTAACCACCTTTAATCAAGGACTCCTTTGCAGTTGAAGTGTTATGTCTAAGGAGTTAGGTTAGCTTGTGCTCAGGACCAAGCTCAGGATGGCCTTGGCCTTGGAGATGTTGGCACAGGCCTTGAGTTCAGAAATGCAATTTTTAAGTATGTCAACTCAATTTTAACAATATAGCCAAAGGGCCATAAGAATGGGAAAAAGCAGTCTGTTCCAAGCAACTCAAAAAATGCTTATAAACAAGAAATCCATTAAGTTAATTGACAACAGGACATGTGGCTTATTAACACCAGCAATACTTGTTCTCTACCTAGGACATCCCTTTATAGTTTTCATCATACCAGGAAACCGAAACATTAAGTTGATGCTGCTGGGTGATCAAGAGTCCAGGCTTTACAATAAGACTTAGGGCTTAATACCCACAACATGGAGTCTGTAAATTTTCAAGGATTGTTCTCTCTAGTAAGTAGAATATTCATATGAGTCAGATACAGGGCCTCTGTTCCTTTGATTTTACTGGATAAACGCTGGTAATTTCTTAACTCCGTTTCTGTCACCATCACCTATTTTTTAAAACAGTCACTCCAAGCACCTTCATTTCCTAATGCTAGACAGTTAAAATACAACTGAGAATTTAATTTTCACTTGAGTCAGTTACATTCACCCAGTAAGTAAATGATAGCCTTCTTGAAGGCATGGCCCATGTTATATGCATATTTTCATTTTAAGTATCCAACAGGGAAAAGGCGCTTAATAAAAATACGTTCATCAATTAATTTGAAAGATGTCTTGAGACCTGGAAAACAGTCAAGGCTCAGTGTACTCTTCTAGGAAAGTTGTTTCTTGTCCATCCATTTTAAGTTGACTCATGATTCTCGGTTTCATCGTGTATATACTGACAATACTTCCAAATTGTAGGGATTCTACCTAGTTTAAAACATGTGATTCCATGTGCCCAACCATAGGTGCTATTCATCTAAATAGGTAAAATACGGAATAGTTTTAAAACGGAATATAACATCACATGGAGCAAGGGATATATTAACAATATTCAGGTTCCTGAGTAAAGAGAAAAGGAAGGTTTGGATGGGGGAGGATGGAGAGTGGTAAATTGTCCTGTCTCCAGCATGCTCAGAAGTGGGCATTCTTTCAATACAATGTTGATAGTTCTGGGGCTCTTGGTCTCAATGGGTGTAGACAGCATTATCAGGTTTTCAAAGCGACATAAATATTTTTAACATCTAACTCGTTTTGCTCTGATTATACACTAGGCAACATTTCGTATGAATTTTGCCTTCCCAAATTTGAGGGCCAATAAAAACACACTGGGCCACTTAGTTTTTTTTCTTAGTATAAATTTATAAAGCTGGTATTCTGACTTTAAAGTTATTCTTGACTATATCCTTCACACTGCCATTCAAGAGAGAATGGCAGAAATGCAATTTGGACTATAAAAACCAGGCTTAAGTCTTTAGATTTTATTTTGCAGGCAGTTGCAACCTGTTGTGGGTTGGTTGGTTCTTTTACTTGCCGAAGGAAGGGAAGAAAGTTTGGAAACAGCACTATCTAAAAGGAGGTCCATTGTGCTGTTTAGGTGTAGTTGATCAGGAACTGAAAGGGTGTATGAGGTAGTGGTAATAGAAAATCTGTCTCCCGTTATTACATAATGACACTTGCTTGGGCCAGAAAGTTGTCACCATTCTCAAAACTCTCCATGGACATTGCTGCTTCTGAGCCTCTGCCCATCAAACTGTTTCCTTTGTTTGGATCGTCTCCACCTTCATACTACGTTTTCCAACATCCCTGCATACTAAACCCTTTTCGGTGGGGATGGTGCTTCAGAATCATCCCAGGAGCCTAACTGCCCTACCAGAGACCATGTTCTCTCTAGTTACCCAAACAAAAGCTCTAATAAGCCAGAGAAGTGCGTTGCCGCCAGGGGGCGATGAGGCTTAACGCTGCCGGAGTCATAGAGCTGGCCGGAATAGTTCAACAGAGCCAGTAAACCACAGCTGGTCACCGGGATTCCGCAATTCAATACTTTCTAAAATTTCTCGTTTGACAACGGTGAGGCACTTTGTTTTGGAGATTAGAGGAAGGTGCAGAAATGTAGCTGCGAGCAAAAGGTAGAGATTACTCGCCCAACGTGGGGCTCGAACCCACGACCCTGAGATTAAGAGTCTCATGCTCTACCGACTGAGCTAGCCGGGCACCCCGCACGCGAACTTCCTTTGGTGAATTAAGAGACTATAAAATTCTTCCTGGACTGACAGGGATTAATAGGATTCTAGGTTTTTTGACTGTTTTTGTTATATAAGATGACGTGACACGCAAAGAATGTAAGCATTGTCTGAAATTATTGGCATGCATTCCATTCGCTTTCACTACATCTTCCCTTTTCGCCTCATTCTCACCAACATGTCTTGATAGACCACAAAATCCTTCCGGAATCCAAGAGTCGGAATCTCTGAATGCTCTAAGGGTGAGCCCAGCTCTGGCATTCCCAGAGCTCCAGGCCTGGTTGCCAATGTGGCTCCAAAGCTCAGTCCCAAAGGTCAGGTCCTCGAACCAAAACATTGCACTGGGCCTTCTCCGTAACCCACTGAGACATTCCTCTCCTGTTTCTATCACCTGTCAACTCTGGCCCCTCTTGCCACGCTGTGTAAATGTGGTCCTAAAGGAATTCCCTGCGGTTTTCTCCCTCCTTTTCAGGACGCTTGTTCTTGTTCATTTGTTGTCCTTCTCCACAATCAGGGCTTGCACACACAAAAAAGGGAGGCGGGAAGGGGTGTTGCAACTGCGTTTTAATATAAAATATTTGACAACCACTGGAATATAGGATCCAGTGATTTTTGTGTATTTTGTTTACCACAGACTGCAAAAGCTCATTGATTATAATAGATGCTAAACAAATATCTGTTTAAAGAGTGTACCAACAGTATGCTCCGGGAAAAGAGAAAAAGTGCCCCTTCTCAATAATGAAGCAGAGCTCCTATTCCTGAATGATGGAAGAATACGCAACAAGGAAAGCCGAAATAACTTGTACAAAGGTTTCCAGCACCCCAACTCTATAGGTCAATATTTTATTTTTCCATTTGAACCCATTTCTTTGATGTGATGAATGAATGATGGGTGACATTGAATTGAGATATGACCATCGTCTTCCTATACTATTTTTTTAATTTTAAAAATATAATGTTTATTACCTGGATTTTTTAAAATTAACTTTTATTGGAGTATAGTTGCTTTACAATGTTGTTTCCTATACATTTCATATGACCACAACCGTGGAGTCGAACTTCTAGAATAACCAGAAACCTTGGCCTTTGCAAGAGTCAGTTTAGAGCTGATGCAAAACTGAGTAAGAGCCCAAACTGAAAAGTACTTGTCTCTCTTAACTAGAAGAGTTATCTAGTTACTTATTGGAATCAAGTGCATATACAGCCTACATATTTCTACATGAAAATATAGCAGTTTAATTTAACAGCAGATGTACCAATTTCTTTTGAGTGAGTTTAATAAAAAATTCAATAGCGGGTGTAGGCCGCAAAACTTGGGCTCGTCCGGGATTTGAACCCGGGACCTCTCGCACCCTAAGCGAGAATCATACCCCTAGACCAACGAGCCACTTGCAAAAATTGTTTTTCTAAACAGATTAAATATTTACTTCTCCTAAATATTTACTTCTCCGTTTTTCTTTCCTATTTGGATATATAACATTTTTTTCCGTCTCTGTTTCTCTTTGTTTCTGTCTCCCTGCTACCCTCCCTTCCTAGTTTTAAAACCAGATCGACTTGGCTCAGAAGTTTCCTGGATTTCCCCGCAACAGAATCCTTCGAAGATTGGTCTGTATAAAGCCTTATTTCTCAGAGATCGCTGATCCACCCTTTGTAAGAAACAACGGTGGCGTTTATTTAAAATAAAGAAACCTGTAGTCTTCCTCAAATCTACTGAGCCAAAGTCCCTGGGGGTGAGGCCCAATAAGCTGCATTTTTGACAAGCTCCCTAACTCCTCTTGGCTTGATCTCAGTATTTTCCACGGAAAATAGTGAAAATTCACTCAACGGGATATAAAGTTCTGAGGTCGTGAATGAATAAAGAAAATTCGTTGTACAAGGAACAAGGGGATACATAATTAGTGTTCAGAAAGTCGGTTTTGGTGGAAAATGAGACTGATTCAAGAGGCGTAACATCGAGAAGTGGACGAAACAGAGGGTCTGCTGGTGTCGGTCAACGTGGACCAACTGGTTGGTGACAGACGGCAAAGTAGATTCTGGAAAAGGGCTTAGTCCTTTCTTACCTAAAAAAATCAAAGTAACAAGAAAACACTTTTCCCAATATGGGAGTCCTTCCTTCATGTGAGGGATGATCTAACCGAATAGAAATCCTCAACTGAGCAATCGGAGATCATGAACACTGCCTTTTCACACTTGCCCCGCATCTCAGTATGTTTTCAGACTATTTCGAGGGCAGTGTTTGGCCACTAAACAAACTGGTGACAGTTTTTCCTTCTAATGAACTTAATAACTCCTAAGGTGTCTTGCTGCTTTTCTGCTTCTCTTGGACAAAATTTTGAGCAATCTGTCTTGCTCAAAGACGTGTGCTCTGGACTCCCTAGGATGGTTTGGACTTGTGACAAAATGTCTCTTGTGGAGATACCGCAGGTTGTCTCGTAGGACAGTCGTTGGACAGTTTGGCTGGAAAGTAATCAAAACTATTTCACGGTTAAATCACAGTGGTGGTTAAAAGGTGACTCTGGCCCGTACGGGGATCGAACCCGCGACCTTGGCGTTATTAGCACCACGCTCTAGCCAACTGAGCTAACCGGCCGCTCGTTTTTCCACTTCTTTGGAAGCCTTTACAAGAAACTTTTCTCGTTCTTGATGTTTTGATAATAGGAACAGTATTGTGTATCTGAGCTGCTGGATTCGCCTACACCAAACAAGGCTTCGTCCTTTTCCCAACATTTGTCCTACTTTTCAGTACCATGACTCAGCAACAATACCTCCTCCTCCCCTTTGAGTGTTTTCAGGCCCGTTACCACAGCTAGCCGTTCACTAATGGATCCTGGGCAAGTTTCCAAGTTGCTCCTCTTCGGCCATCTGTCCATTGGGTGTGCTTTTCTGCGTTTTCAATTTCATTCATTACAGATATCCTAAAAAACTTCAAAGGTATCCTGTTTCCCTCTCTACGTATACAGTTCTATACGCCGTGGCTAAAAGAGTACCGAGAAAATTGGAGGAGGATACAGAGTAAACATTGATGTTTTTAAAGGGCAATTTCTGATTATGTAGATAAAAGGACCTGGAGATGCCGGGGATCGAACCCGGGGCCTCATACATGCGAAGCATGCGCTCTACCACTGAGCTACATCCCCATCCTGCAGAAAACGGGTTTGTAGCACTTCCCAATTCTTTGAATCTGAATTTTTTTCCCCCTCTGCAACTCTAAGATCTTCTGAATGCTTAAATTAAATTCTCCTTTGCTTATTCAGCAAAATCTTGAAATGGTGAATGGGGCAACGTTCATGGGCATTTCGAGTGGAGAAAGCCTTCCAGTCATTGGACCCTTGTCAAGCACTTAACTTAGAGACGGAACGAAATCTGACGAGAAAAAAGAGAGTGGGACTCTCCTTTAAAAGCTTCTTTCCTTTTTTCTTTTTCCTTTTTTTCCCCTCTCCAAAGACAGCTGAGACCCAGCACGAAATCAAATCGCTCCCTCAGTCCCTAGACCTATATTCAGGTATCCAAAGAGCGGCCGAAAGGTGATTTAATTATCCCTTAAAAGCATCAGCATTGGATTGGCTTCCTTTTGAAAGTGTTTGGGCCCAAATGTAGAATATTTGACTTGTTTCTCTGGGAAGCCTAGGAACTAAAGGCCAACCTGCAGTTTTTGACTGCACTGAATTCTATATGGTACTATAGAACATATCTCTATATGCTACATAGAGATACAGTGTTTATATACATATAGTATATATCTAAACTAGAGTGAGCGGGAAAGATACAATTTGGAAAAGGGCTTAGTCCTTTCTTACCTAAAAAAATCAAAGTATCGCGGCCTTAAAGACCTTCACTGTGGCTGAGTTTCTATGCCAAGCATTTTCTGAATAGCCAGCTCTGAACCGGAATCACAGGCGAAATGCCTAAAATCGTTCTTCTGAATGTATGCATAAATTGACTATAGTTGATGTGGAAGGCGTTTTTTTTTTTCTTGTGTGAGCCCGGATAGCTCAGTTGGCAGAGCATCAGACTTTTAATCTGAGGGTCCAGGGTTCAAGTCCCTGTTTGGGCGTTGTCATTTTCTTTCCCTATTCCTATATATTCATCTCTAAAGAATAGTAACAGAAAGGAAGGTAAACTCAAATCACAAGCCGATTTCCCTAAAGAATAAAAGAGGGGACCCTGAGCATGGCATAGTTATCACAACCTAGGACCTTTTCAGAAAATAGAAGGGCCTTTTAGCCGGAAGCCACAGCACAAAACATTTCATCTAGAGCTCGAGTAAAAGTTTCATTAACAATGGTAACAAATTATCAAAGGTCAAACTCTTTCTTGAAAAGCAGCCAATGTGCAGAACTGCTCGCTCTTCTCTACACTGGTGTGCTCCTCTCAGAGCTCAGCTCTGGGGATGCCCAGGTAAACTGGATAGAGGAGGTGGCACCATACTCAGAATTCGTGGCCTAGGGGCAGTGCTTCACCACTGGCCATGACCAGTTTGTAGTTTAGTTTACATGTGGACCCACACACACATGTGTAACAGGAACAAAAGTTGCCTGAATTACCACTTACCACATGCATTGCATTCTATTTCAGATTCCATGTTATTCTCAAAAATGCTGGGTGATACGCATGCTTAATTTCATTTTATATCTCCCTCATTGAGAAACACTGGGCTGTAGGGTGATCATAAAGATGAAATGTAACATATAGTACAGAACAATGGGTACTGTGCTTGTTGCCGAGTCCAAGCTCAGACCGCTAGCAGAATCACAGGCCAATAAATCGAGAAACGAGTTGCTGGGGCAAGGAATAGCGACATTATTCAGAAAGCCAGCAGAAGGAGAAGATGGTGGACTAGTGTCCCAAAGGACCATCTCCCTGAGTTAGAATTCAGGCTTCTTTTACACTAAAAGGGGAGGGAGCAAAGTCCTGGTTCTAGGATGCGTTAATTTCTTCCTTCCTGCAGCCATTCACAGGTGGGCCTGGTCAGGAGGTTTCCTGTGAGCTAAACAAAGGTATTTTAGCTTAACGCTCATTACATGGGAGGAAGGGTTCCCAGAGATGAGCCATAATGTATAAGCTAAGCTTATAGGCAACATCCCTTTAGTGACTAACTTGTAGCAAAAGCAATAGAATACAAAGGTTAAAGTAAATTATTCTTCCCCATTACATACTGAGTAACCTGCCTATACCACCTTTTCCTCTAAATCCAAGTTCACTCTTCTAGAGGACCCAAAGCCTCAAGTCACCTGAGCACAGGGGCACCAACACCATCTCTGCCCTGCTAGGAACTACTAAAGCAGCATAACTTGGCAGCCCTTGATTGAGACCTCGTTTGGTAACTCCCCAAAGCAGAAATTTCATCCCAATGGATCCAGCAGATAACAGACAAATAAGATTTTACTTTGCTATTAAAAATTATCAAACAAGTTATAAAACCTCTAGAAAAGAATAACAGGACACCCCTGTCATTTGCCTTGTTGGCATGGTAGGCAGCATATGAGCCTCATAACGTGAGAGCCTCGAGGCCAATCCTCAGAGAGTGTAGCATTTTGCAGCAAGAAAATACTGCAGAAGAAGTAACCCAATGTGATCATCATTATTATGGCTGTTAGAGTCACACAAGAAATCTTTTCTTTCAGCGTTTGTCACCTTGTAACTTTGAGAAGGCCACACACCTGTAGATGAAAGCTTTTTCTGTCTGTAAGGAAGCCCATTTGGGCTGTGACCCCACAAGTTTTTCTTCGTTTTGTTTTTTACAATGCTCCGAGCTTTTTGAAAAGAAAAGAAACGTCCTCGAACTTTAATTAAACTTTCCTCTTTCTCACAACATTTTAAAACGTTTCTCACAACATTTTTAAAATAAGCGGTGAGGGGGGGTGATCACAAAATTGAATAATTCCAGATGATTCCGACCTGGTCTCAGAGAGTGTGCCAAGCAGTAAGATCATAAATGTTGAGCTGCTACACTTCTTGAGAAGATGAAGGACTTACCGATATGTCAGTATGTATACTTAGCTGAGAGTCAAAAGATTCTATTCGCAGCCTTTGGGGGAGGTTTGAGATAGAAAGAGAAGACAATCATTTGAGCTTTTACATTTTGCAGCTTGGATCTTAGTGGGCTGAAACACCAGCCTTCCTGAGCTGACTGTTATCTGTGCGCCAACAACAACTGATTGTTATCTGTGTGCAACCTGGATGCGATTGGCTGACTGACAGACTTGCAAGAATGTTACTCCAATTCCAGGAGTCAAGCAGCTTATATAGTAGGTAGTTACAAAATGGCACTGGATTAAATTAACAGATAAATTATATCTCCATCCTACACTATTCTCTCGATCTCTAAACCTGTCCCCATTAGCCTGGATATCTTCAAACACTTAAAATCAATGAGTTCTGGGTAGGGGATTAAGAGGTGCAAACTACTACGTATAAAATAAATAAGCTACAAGGATATATTGTACAGCACAGGGAATATAACCAATGTTTTATAATAACGATAAATGGAGTATCATCTTTAAAAATTATGAATCACTATGTTGTACACCTGAAACTTATATACTATTGTAAGTCAACTATACCTCAATTTAAAACCAAATAAAAAAAAACTCAACTAATTCTAATAATTTGCTTTACCAGTCAAAACCTGCATCCTCCATTCAAGAAGCCTAGGTACCTTGAGGTAGTGCCTAGAGGGAAAAGCTACTAGAAGATTCCATGGGTCATTTACCCTTTTATTAGGCAGGTGACTTTAGATAAACCTTCAGATTCCCAAGCTACACTGTCAACCACACTTCTTTTCTACTGTTTATTAAAATATATATATATTAAAAAAAAAACAGAAAAAGCATACAAATAACTAATTAGATGTCAACAGTTCTGTGGAGGTTCTTTGGAGCTTCTGGCCTGTTAAGGTAAACTGGCCTCACTCTTTTTCACTTTTGAAATCTCACGTACCCTCCACCCAACTCATCTAGTCTTGGCAGACTTTGTTTAAAAAACAAAACTCAGCTAGTGAGAACAACTCATTGTTAGGAGATAATTCGTCATGGATCGCTCACATTTCTGCATGTATTGCTAGTGGGGCACTGACTGTCCTTTGTTCTGGATTATGTTTTCAAGGATGCTTATATAGCAAACACCGTTGGAAGACAGAGATAATGTTTCTCTCCAGAGCAACAGGCAGGCATGTTTACTGCTCATTATTAAAGAATTGGGATCCCCAGGTTTAGGGTTTCCGTCCTGTAACACAATCCACTGAATGTACAGATGTCATGTGTTGCCCTCTGGAAATTGGAGGCGGGGAATCAGAGAAAATATGCTGATAATCTGGTTATTGCTATTCCTGGAATAATAAACTGTGCATTGTCTCTGACCCAGGAGTCTTGTGAGTTGAACCAGCATCCATGAAACTGTGTGTGCCAGGCTAACTTAACAAGCTGAGCTCGCAAGTTGGGTAAATTTCAGAACTTTCACGTTTCTTTACACTCTTCAGTCTCTCCCCTCTCCTCTTCTCTCTCGTATATTCCTTATCTCAGTTAGTTTTACAACTGTCCACATAAATGCGAAAGCTAGGAATTAGGGTCCCTTCTCAGACTCCTTTCCCTCCCTTACCTCTCACTCTTTCATATCCAATCCCTAACTAAGTCTACCTTTTAAATATTTAAGAGGGAGGATGCAGGGAATTTTGTGAAAAATTTTCCATTTCGGCTCCCAACCTACCACCCAAATTCAAGTTCTTGCCATCTCGTGTGAGGAGTATGGCAATTGTCTTATAACTATCTTTTTTAGCAAGGGAGGCATGTGTTCTGCCTCATCCTCCTGAAAGTCCTTTTTTTAGGCCTGAATAAAGCAGTATACTTTACAGGCGGGAAACCTCCACTTCCAATATCCTCCTTCTAATTCAACCATACAAAAGCCAAGGACACAGAGGTTTTTGTAAAATGCAAATCTGATCTGGCTTTTCCCCAGGGCTAAAACTTTCAAGATCAGCAGGATAAAATCTGAACTCCTTTGTAAGAGAAAGACCTTTCTGAACTGCTTTGCCTCTGGTGTTATTTCTCCCCACAACCTACTTCTTTGTTCTTATGCTTCATCTTACCTCAACTTAACCTGTGGCTGCAGGGTTGTGGAAGGATATGGGCACTTTCTAGGTCTTCTTATCAAAGGTCATGCCTAGAGCTAAATCCTTTGGGCAAAGCAGCCTTTGAGTCTTTCCTTGCAAGGATGGATGGTTTAGAAACGATGGAGTCAAACTTTGGAGCTGTTCACTTTTGCTTTTTTCTACTCTTCCTTCAGATGGGAGAGCTTTTTCTCTGTCTCCAGGGGCTGAGTATCATCACTCTCTGGTGAAGGCAAGGCCCTTGGGCCTGCCTTGTAGTCTTGGCACAGAATCGAAGCTCTAAAAATATTTGCTGGATAAATCAAGGAATTAATCCTTAAAAACATGTCATCCTCTCTTTGTCTTCGAGTTGCCAACCCCCCACTCCCTACAACCACCAAATTCACATTTTCCTTTCCTTTATACCTCAGCAGGAGTGTGCAGACAGCACTCTTTTAGAACTCACATATAAATAACTGAATATATATATATGTATGTATATATATATAAACAGAATGTTATATATATGTAACCCATATATAACATATATTTAGTTATATATGTTATATGTTATTAACTGAAATTAATATAGTTAATAATGCTGCATTACATCTTTGAAAGTTGCTAAGAAAGTAAATCTTAAAAGTTGTCATAAGAAAAATAAATTTTTGTAACTATGTAAGGTGATGGATGTTAACTAGATTTATTGTAGTGATCATTTCACAATGTATACAAACATCGAATCATTATGTTGTACATCTGAAACTAATACAATATTATATGTCAGTTATACCTCAATAAAAATAATTTAAAAAAAAAAGAATTAATGGGTTGAACTCGATTTATCTTTGTGCTCTTTCAAGATTTCATTTGATTAACTTCATCATGGTCACCTAAAAGAAATTTGAACAGATGCGAGAAAAGTTATAATAAATTACTAATATCTACATGTTAAGAGGGGACTTTGTGCCAGGCACTGTGTTAAGCACTTTTGGAGGTTTTCTTAACTTGGGGACTGGTGAACTTGGATAGGAAAAAGAAATTACATCTTTAATATCTCTAACCTCTAACTGAAATTTAGCATGTCCTTCACGGATGAATGTTGGCAACAAATTACAGTCAGAAGATAAGTACCTGCGGCTTTGTCACTAAGAAAAGTTACATTTTCATACCCCATATTTGAGATATGAAGTATGTTACAAATATCTCATACTTAACTGTTTCGAAGTTACAGTAGTTACAAGACGGGTCTTGATGTTTAATATTTAATATATTAATGAAGAAGCACACGTGTTACTATACCGCAAATTATTTTAATTGTTTGATAACTGTTTCTGTAGTATAATTGGTTTTCTTTGTTAATCCTATTTTAATGCTTTTTAAAATATAATTTGAGAAGGGCTCCATTGGCTTCGTCACGAAACCAGAGGGCTCCCAGGCACCGAAAAGGTTAAGAAGCCCCGCGCCCGCAGCGACCGCCGGGTGCTGGCAATGACCTTCGCCCAGACTTCACTGAAGGGGACTCGGGGTTGGAGACTGGGACCGGAAGCCCGAGCAAGGTCTGCGAAGGGTCTGAGGAGCAACCCAGGGAAAGAACTTCATGGTCCCAGCCTCCAGCCGGGCCGGCGCGAGGCGACTCCTAGCAGCACGGACTTCGGGGCGACCTAGAAGGGCTCGGAAGTGTGTCCCGGCGCCGTGCGGCCGCAGGGGCGGGGCGTCGGGGTGCGCGTCTGGCCACGTCTGCTGACAGTTCAAGTACGGCGTTTGTAGGTTATTTGCATGACCCCGGGTGGAAGCTATCGCAGGGTCTGCAAGGGTATGACGTACATTTCCCAAGGAGCACAGTGACCACTGTTGAGACTAGAACGAAGAGGGGACAAGGGCAGATACGAAAAATGTTTCCCTCCCTCTTCTTTCCAACTCTTAGGGGACCAATGCCTCAATTCTGATGGTCAGAAATTTGATTACTGAAAACTCTGGATCACTCAGGCTGTTTCATGTCAGACACCCAAATTCTCAGAGTATTAATAAACCAGGAATGTTAATTTATGAATTTACAAATAGGAATGTAAATGCCAAATGGATCAGAAGAGTGGGCAAGAGAGATTTAAAGGCTAATTTATAATTTCCTAATTTGTTCTTGTCCACTTCATAAATATTTGTCTAAAAAATTATCATCCTTGTACAGAAATAATATCCCTTCTAGCTTTATGTTGCTAGAGATACACTAAAATTCTAAATTCCATATGACCACTTTTCCCCTGGAATTCATTTTCCTTGCATTACTAATCTTCTTCATTGGAAATTACAACTGTTTAGCTAGAATATTATTACTTACATTTGACTGTTTCCTAGTGGTATCTTGGGAAATTCCTTAATTTACTCAGAAACACCATATATATTTTTGGATGGATTACCTTTGAGGTTATACCAATGATCTTTTTAACAATGAGGAGCCTTCTTGGCCTTGGAGTTCTAGACATGGGTCTTAATCTGAATTTTACTCTCACTGTATGACCCCAGGGCAAATTATTTAATCTCTGTCTCAGTTTCACTAAATATAAAAATGGGAACAGTAATATGATTCAATTCATAGGATCATGGAAATAAAATCGTGCATGTATTATAAATCACTGAGCAGAACAGTGTTTGGCAAACAAATAAGCACTTAATGAGAAATACCTTATTATTCTAAAAAGCCCAATATAACTTATTTGGTTACACATTTAAACTTTTTTTGATTCAAGGATACTTTATGGAACACCTACTATGCACAATATTCTCTTAACATCTTTGCAAATGTTACTACTCTTACTAGAAGTCTTTTACCCACCCCTTGCTTGACCAACTTCTGTTTTCATTTTGCTGCTTAGGTGTCAATTATGCCTCAGAAAGTGCTTCCTAATACCCTTTCATGCTCTGGCATTGGAGTCAGGGCCTCCTGCAGTATTATCACAACACCAAGCACACAGTGCTGACTTTCCTGAATTTGACTTTGGATTCTTGACAACAGGGAATGTTTATCTTTGATCCTGTTCTGTTGTTTGCCAAAGAGAAAGCACAGATAATATTTGTAATTTACCAATTAAAATGGGGTGGGAATAGTTGAGCAGAGGAAGGATGGAAACATAACAGGACAAAGTAGAATTTCCAGCAGTTCAGTTGTGACAGCCATCTAACTGGTCTTTCTCCTTCAACTCTTCCCCCCCTTACACCCTATTGCCCATGCATCAGCCATACACACACACACACACACACACACACACACACATACACTGATAACTTAGATTGTGTGGTTTCTCTATTCAAAACTCTAATGGCATCCCATCATTTTCAGAGAAAAGTGACAATGTGGAGAATCTTCCATTTTCTGGCCCCTGGCTATCTCTGCAATCATATCAACTATCACTCTTACTCTCACGCCAATTCAGCCACTTCTGCCTCCTTGTTCTTCCTCAGTATGCCAAACATTTTTTTTTTTTTTGCGGTACGCGGGCCTCTCACTGTTGCGGCCTCTCCCGTTGCGGAGCACAGGCTCCGGACGCGCAGGCTCAGCGGCCACGGCTCACGGGCCCACCGCTCCGTGGCACGTGGGATCCTCCCAGACCGGGGCACTAACCCGTATCCCCTGCATCGGCAGGCGGACTCTCAACCACTGCGCCACCAGGGGAGCCCTGCCAAACGTATTTTTACCTCATCTGTGCATTTGCTTTTTCCTCTGCTGGAATGTTTTCCCCTCAGAGTCAGTCTCTTATTCCTTTACTTCATTAAGAGCTTATTCTTTTACTTCATTAAGAGCTCTGCTCAAATGTCATCTCATCAGAGAGGACTTCTCTAATCACCCTATCTAAATCGCACCCACTTACACTTGTTTATTTAAAGCACCCTGTCACATACATTTGTGCATCTTCTGCACCCTCCCCCACTAGAGTATAAGCTTGGTGAAAGCAGAGACTTTGTTTTGTTCACTGTTGTACCTCCAGCACTTAGACAATGCCTAGAACTAGAAAAAGGAAAAGAAGGTACAACGACTGTGAAGAAACAAAACAAAACAAAAAGAATATATAGTTATCTATGTAGAAAGCCCCAAAGAATACACAGACATAAGAATTAATGAGTCTTAGCAAGGTTGTTGAATATAAAAATCAGCTGAAAACAGAAAATGTAGCAACTAAAAACATACCATATAAAGTAGCATCCAAAAGTGTACAGTCCCTAAGAAATATTAACAAAAGAAAACGTTTATGGAGAAAATTATAAAACTTTATTGAAAGACATTTAGAAAGCCTAAATAAATGGAGAATTATACCATGTTCATGGATTGGAAGACTCAATATTATAATTAATCTATAAATTTAATACAAATCCAATAAAAATTCCACCTTTTGTTAGTTTGATTTGGAACTTGTCAATCTAATTCTAGAAGTTATATGGAAAAGCAGTTGGCTAAGAATATAGCCAAGATACTCCAACGAAGAAAAGTTTGGTGGTGATGTTAAAGGTGGAGGTGGTATTTGTCCTGAGATATCAAGACCTTTTTCTAAAGTTGTAGTACTCAGGATTGTATAGTATTGCCACAAGGTTAGACAAATTGACCAGTGAGTCAGAATCGAAACCATCAACAGACCTCTCCCAGCTCCCCCCCACCCCGCCCCGTGCAAAAGAAACTTGATTTATGAAAAAAGCCACTATTACAGATCAGTGGGGAAAGGATGAACTTTTCAGAAAAGTTGGGACAACCAAGTGGTTGGGACAACCACTTACCATATGGAAAAAATATTATATTGAATTACTATCTCATATTTTTGCAAAAATCAGTTCAGGGAAGACTAAAGACAAATGTGAAAAGCAAAACTATAAAACTTTTACAAGGCAGTAAAGGATATCTTTATGACTTGGAGTAGGAAATGATCCCTCCCCTCCCATGAAGCCAACTTGTATCCAGCTTTATAAGATACTTTTCAAAAATAGTTACTTCCAGCAGGACATGGGTGACAATCCGTAACATCTTACAGCTTTCAAACTCCCCTCTCCAAAAAGTCAACAAAGTCTGTTGCTGCAATGAACAGGAAAAGTTTTCAGAAAGGGTGAATATTTCACAAGAGGCATATAAGAGCTTTTCACAGGTCACCTCTGACATGGAGGAAAGGAACTAAAAACTCCAGGACTATTAATGAGATGATCCACAAACTACAAACAGGAATCCTGGCTCTTTTGAGCAATACCATCTTGATGTCATCACTAGAGATCCTGAGTATTGTTACCTGACGCAGCTGATTCTAGGGGTGCCAAGGCCGCATCATGACTCTTGGTTTCAGGAAGTCAAGGATGCGTTTTCGATGGCATCAGGAAAGGAGAAGACACGAAGTTTTGCTTCCCCACACGATAAGGCTTCTGAGCCATAGTGGCTGTCATGTGTGAATGTCGGAGAATCTCTCCTGGGAACCAAGAATAATCTTCAAATACGATAGAAAATTCTGTTTTCCCCCATTTCAATCCAGCTTCTGAAACATTCTACTAGTGGTTATTTTGCCCTTTCCACAAAAGATAACAACGAAGCGTCTTGTGTGCTAACAACATAACTTAAAAAAAAAAAATCTACGTTTTTACAAAATTTGATTTAAAAAAAATAGTATTTCAAACAGTAGAGTCACTAGAAGTACAGAGCTATCAAAAACGTATACTTCACTTGGCATCCCCGGTGCCTTCTGCTTTCTGTGACTGGACTGTGGAGGCGTCTCGGTTTTTTGCAGGGTTGTTCCCATCTTTGTTGCCTTCTGCTTTCCCCTTTCTCCCTTTGGCCAGCTTCTCTCCCTTCTTTGCAGGGGCCTTTTTTGCCCTGGGCTCTGGTTTTGGAGGGGCAGGTTTAGCAGACAACCGTGCCGATCTCCTCTGTGGCTCATCCTTCACCTTTGCTTTGTCACCTTTAGCATCTCCTTTTGCCTTTCTCTTGGGCATGGTGGCAGTAGTGCCTGGCAGATGGCTTTACCAGCCCAAGTGGTTCTTCTGTCTTCCTCACTGCTCCTAGAAAGATTTCTTTAACAAGACACAAAAAGTGTAAACCGTAAAGGAAAAGTCTGACAAATTTAACTACATTAAAATTCAAATTTGACTATATTAAAATTAGTGATTTTTATATAGCAAAAAAAAAGATGCATAAAAAGAAGATAAATTACAAGCTGGGGAAAAGATATTCATAACACATATAACTGACAAAGGATTAGAGTCCAAAATATGTAAAGAATTCCTACAGATCTATGAGAAAAGGACAAAATGAAAATTTAAAAACAATGGGCAAAAGTGTTAATACGTACTTCTTAGAAAAAGCATGAATGGTGAATAAGCAAAAAAAAAAAAAAGGTCAACTTCATTAGTAATATGGGAATGAATATAAAAATCACAGGATATAACATTTCACATCCATCAAATTGGTGAAAACTATATTGTCTGACAATATTAAGGGCTCAGCAGATGTGGAACAATTAAAACACATACACTGCTAGGGTGTGTGTTTATATGTGTGTAAATTAGTGTGTGGCATTATTTAAAGCAATTTCACTTCTAGGTGTTTACCTGGAGGAATTCTTGGGGCTGTGCACAGGAGACCCCTACAAGAATGTTTCTAGCAACCCTGTAATTTCAAAAACCTGGAAACCATTCAGTGTCCTGCAATAGAATAGATAAATACATTTTGGCAATATCTATGCAAGGGAATACTATGCAGCAGCAGAAATGAATAGATTACAGCTATATGCAAAACCATGGACGAATCTCAAGAACATAATGTTGAGCAAAAAAGAGCGAGTTACAAGATGGATCTACAGTATGGATCCATTTATAAGTGTAAAACTAAATGACTTGTTTAGGCTGCAAGTAGGTAGTCAAAAAAGCAAGAGATAAATTTAAAAATCAGGACAGTAGTCACCTCAGGGAGTTAAAAAAAGGATGGTGGTTGGACAGGGCATGGGAGTTCTCTTCCTTAAACTGGAGGCGGGTAGGGAACAACACAGGGGTAATACACCATTATTCTCTATATTTTACAGACAGTGATTTTATGTGTCTGCTCAAGAATAAAAGCCACTTTAAGAAGGTGCGCAGCCCCGAGCACAGATTCAAGGCCACACAAATGGACGTGATTTATTTCGATTTTGGGCAATTAGGACCCAGGTCCATGGCTGGCATTCAAACACTGTGGGACTTTTTTAAAGCTCTGGGACGAAACTAGCCACCCACACCTTCTGCCCCACCCCTGAAAATGTTTCCTAGGGAATTCTGTAACCCTATGCCCTGCCCTACTCCACAATGTTTTATTTTAAGAAAAAAAAATTACTATCTTTTCTCTAAATCGCTCCAGAGTTTTGTTTTGTGTTTTTGCTCGACCTCACCATCTAGATAGAATGGGCAAACATGGTCCTTGAGCAAACTTAGATTTTTTTTTTTTGAGCAAACTTAGATTTGATTTTTATGTTCTTTGGATAACAAAGGCAACCACCTGTAAATGGTGCGAAAACATCAAATTATCACTTGGTAATTTGATTATATGATAATTTCGTTATCTCTTTTTCTATTTTCTATCTACTTTCATTATCTATTCTTCCCCCATTTTTCCACTATGACTAGAATTTCTGGAAATTTTGCAGTTTTCCTTTCTTCTCATGGAACATAGGGAGATGTGAGAGTTAGTATAAAGAAGAGGGAAGAAGCCAAAGTGGGAGTGCGCCTTGAATCAGTCATTATTTCCCTTGGTACCTTGCAAGGAACTTTGGGAACAGAGATTAAAAATTGAGAGGAGAAACAGTTCTAATCTCATGTTGAACAGCAGTTCACTGAAAAGCTAATAAGGAATTAGCTGGGCCCTTCTCTTCCCTTACTGTGTTCTTGCCTTGCCTCTAAATATTCTAAATTACTGGTGGGTCCAAAAGTCCCGGTTGCCACAGAGACACCCTGCAATTCTGCTGACCCAGCCAGACCCAACCTGCTCGCTCCCAAGGACATCTTTCCCTAAACATCACATGAATTTATGCCTAGTTTACTTTCTCCCAAATGCACCACTAAAGAAATGTTTGGACAATTCTTAAAGAACAAAAGTGTTGTGTTGTTGTTGTTGTTGTTGTTGTTTTATCCAAAATCGAACACAATGAAGAAAAAAATGTGCAAAGAAAATAATTGAGAAGGATGCCAGAGATCACAAAGGTCAACTCTGGGTATGGTAATGGTGTGCCCAGAAAGGAACAGGGAGGAGAAGACAGCTGTTCTTACCATGAAGAAAGCAATATTGAGAGATTTTTTACGGCATGAAAATCATTTGGTCTAATATTGGGTGACTTGTTTTGCGCCTGTTGCCCTAGTATATTATTAATAATGCTCCCTTTTACTCTCAAAAGTGTGCCAACTTGGACAATAAATAAGGTCACCCTAAATACTCTGCATATATTCTTAAAGGTCTTTTTGTTACCAGAGAATGAGAGAGGAAACCAAAGTGAGAGCTTCTGTTCTACGACACACCTCCCTAAACAATGGACACTCCATACCATTCTCCTTCCATCTCACTCCAAAATTGTGTTTCTTAGCCCATGTCCTGTCCTGGGAATGCTCACAGTCTGTCTCCTAGGCTCAGTCTTCATGTTGGATCCCTTGCAGTCCATCCCAAGCAGGGGAACCACGATCGGCACGTGTCAAAGGCCCAAACACAGCAGGTGACAATAAAGATAAACTCAAGGAAAAGAGGCCACTAGCTGGATTCTGGATCTGAGTATATGAATATAGATTAGTTCCTTGAAACTCACATTTAGGAAGCTTATCAGGAGAACAGGTGGCTGACCTTACAAATATAGGAGACAGATGCACAAATAATGAAAAAGGGCTGGTGGGATAAAAGGTTATTTCATTTTCATGAAGGCCAAGGAGGTCGGGGAGGGAGAGGCTCTCACCACACAGTGGTGTTAATTAAAAGAAATTATTTGAGATGGAGAACAGGGAAGATTTTTAGGGCAATGAAATTATTCTGTATGCTACTGACTGTAATGGTGGATACATGACATTACGCACTGGACAAAATCCATAGAACTGTATACAAAGCATGGAACCCTAATGTAAATAATCATAAGAATTAGTTAACAATAATAATTTGTTAATAATAATGTATAAATATTGGCTCATCTATTGTAACAAAACTACCACACCAATGCAAGTAGTTAATAATGGAGAAAATGAGGTAGAGGGAGGAGAAATATATGAGAACTCTGTACTTTCTGCTCAATTTTTCTGTAAACCTGAAACTGTTCTAAAAAAATAAAGTCTACTAACTAAAAACAAATAAATACATTTTAAGAATTAAAAAAAGAAAAAATAATTTGTTAGGTAATAAAATATATAAGTCATAGGATTACAAATATTCCATCATGCATGTGAATGAAAAGAAAAATTATTAACTGGCAGATAAATCTTTTTTTTAAAGACTTTTTTTTACTTTAAAAATTTTATAGTTTTTTAAATTGAAATATAGTTGATGTGCAATATTATTTTAGTTTCAGGAGTGGCAGATAAATCTTTTAAGTAATATAACTTTTGGGAATACAGAGATTTATCAATGAGGCAAGAAATTATCAAGACAGATACTGAGGTTATTTTCCCAAGACATGGCAACAATTTTAAAAGTTGTAGGAATCTAACAATTCCCTTTTGTTAAAATAACACTTTCCAGGGCAAAATTATATTAACAGACAACAGAACAAGTTAGTGAAATTTTTGAATAACATGTCTTCATATTGTAAAGAACTGGACTGAAATTCTTGTGAAAGTCTCAGTTTAACTCTTCATTTAATGAACTTGCTGGTTTTAGGATGTGGAAAGGTATCCCTCTTAACAGCCTCAAGGGGAAAGGAAACATCCATTTCTTAAAGTCCTTTTCTTACCTATGAAGACTTGAATTTTTTTAATTTTAGAAAAAGACCTATATATTTAAATGTACTGACAGAAATAGCCTAAAAAAAAGACTAATAGAGAAATAAAAAGCAAATGATGTATTTCTTCTGCAATAAAAATATGCAAATGATTAGTAAGATGAGGAGATGCAGGTATGCTAAAATCTTCTGCAAAGTTAACTTCTGGGAATTCCCCAAATTGTTTCAATAATATACAAAACACACCAATCTCTGTTCCCAGAAATGGGCTGAATTTGTGTCCGTGCCTGCCCCACCCCCCACAAATTCATAAGTTTAAGTCCTAACCCTCAGTACCTCAGACTGTGACTGTACTGGGAGATGGGGCCTTTAAAGAGGTGATTAAGGTAAAATGAAGTCTTATGGGTAGGTCTTAATCCAATATGACTAATGTCATACTGGAGATTAGGACACAGACAACACAAAGAGAGAGAGGACCATGTAAGGATACAGCAAGAAAACCAAACCTGCCACCACCTTGATCTTGGACTTCCAGCCTCCAGGACTGTGAGAATATAAATTTCTGTTATTTATGATATTCAGTCTGTGACATTTTGTTATGGCCGTCCTAGCAAACTAATACAGAAGGAAAGAGTATAAAGATCTCAATGACCTATGACGCATCTCGGATTAGATTAATTTTGATGTTTTGCCCAGCTCTCAGAATATTTTTTCCATGTTTTTTTTTTCTCTTTCATCATGAGTCTCTCTCCAGTATCCAAGGACCAAATCCCACCTCATCCAATACACACTCCCATGCCATCCCCAGCAGAGGCACATTTTAGCAACGTCCTTTCGCTCCCTTGACCGTTACTGAACTGGGTACCAAGAAGTTTGTTCTAACTTGGGGTCTAGTCTCAATCCCACCCCAAAGCCAGAAGGCCACCCTCTTCTCTCTGCCTCTTATTTATGGCAAGATAGTGCCTTGGGGCTGGAGAGAAGACTTGGAAGAAGATTACAACACCAAGCTTAGGAAGGAGAGAATAGAGGATATAGTAAAAAAAAACAAACAAATAAAAGACCCTATTCAAGGTGCAGCGCTATACAGGAGCAAGAGGTCACACAGTGTCAGCCACTCCCCAGGGCCTATTTGTTCTCCACCTTTCAAAGGAAATATCAGACAAGGTGAGCAGCCCGGAGCTTCCATTTGAGGTTAAATGAGGGAGACTGGGGGAGGAAGGGAGGGATAGTGGGAGAAGGTGAGAAAGGGCAGAGTGTCTAAAATGGTAGGGCTGCTGCTTCATCTTGCCAGAACACACCTGGTTTAAAGAGAAGGAGAGAGCCATAAGCTTCAAACAGTCACCCATCTGCAACAGGTTGGCGTGGGGCACACTCAGCTTCCCAGCTAAAGTATTCCTGCCCCTTGGCATCATAGAAAGATGGAGAGGACAAATCCCCATCACCTCCTAGGCCCAAGACCCTTGCTCCTCGCAGGGCACCACATTAACTCACCTGTATTTCTGAGTGGTATAGAGGGAATTTTATTATTTTTAAAAAAATTTTTAACATCTTTATTGGAGTATAATTGCTTTACAATGGTGTGTTAGTTTCTGCTTTATAACAAAGTGAATCAGCTAGACATATACATATGTCTCCATATCTCCTCCCTCTTGCGTCTCCCTATAGAGGGAATTTTAAATGAAAATGTATTAGACAAATTTGCACTGAGCACCTGCCAAACTTATTGTCTTGCTAACAAGGGAAACTACAAGATGATAAAAGCATGGGTCTTTCAGAGAAGGTATGAAAATGGAGGAATAATAGGGCTGGGGAAGGGATGCCTATACAAGTTGCCTGTAAAAAAAAAAAAAAAGAAGGCAGGGAGGGAGGGAGAAAGAGTAAACAGTTTATTCTTGTCTTATGGCCATAAAAACATCACATTCCTGTCAGTCATTTGAGGGAATCTGGAGCAATGCGATCTGAGACACTAGGCCTTGGCTAGCTCTTAGAAACAGTAATAATAATAATAATAATAATAATACATCTAAGAAAAAGATCCTGAGAATATACCTGAGGCTGTTTGGTGTTATATCAAGAGTTCTTTCCCAGAAAACCATTTGATAGATCCAATTAACATGGAAGCAGGCCATGTCAGAAACAGCGGCCAGACACCAGGGCACAAATCTTGATTTTAAACAAGTGCTGCCAGTGACCTTTCTCAAGCTTCAAGGCAATACGCAAAATCCACAGTTGCCCCATTTCTTAACTTTGGGATCTTTTTTTTCTTTTTGACAGGAAGAGCAGAAGGCCAAAGCGGAGGAAGACTCGGCCCTTCGGTGTCCCCTCGGGAGGGGGCACCTCCTAAGCTGGGGAGGGGAGGCGAGAAAGAACCCAGGCCAGGGCAGCCCAGCCCACCCGCCACGACCTCTTCCAGGCCACGGCCCTGCTGGCCCAAAGCTTTCAAATCCCCTCCTCGCCTCCCTTTTTTCTGCGCTAGAGTCTCTGTGGGGACTTATCCCAGAAGGGCCTGCGATCTTCACCTCCCGGCTTCCGCTTTTCCCAGAGATTCACACTCGAAGCCCAGGAGAGCCACTGCAGCTGTTCTGGAGAGTGGAAAGCAAGGTGGAAATGTCGGGGGCCCGAGGTCACCTAATCACGACGAGGGCCAGATTGCAGGAGGGTCCCAAATCTATGGAGGGCGGCGGGACTACCCCCATTTCCCGGAGACGCACGCTAAGGCCCCCAAGGTACTCACCCGAGTCTCGCGGCCGTGTGAGGGGCGCGACTCTGCCAGCTGCGGGCCTGCCGCGCAGGTGCTCTCGGCTGGGGCAGGGCCGGCGCGGACAGTGGGCCAGCGCAGAGACGCCCGGAGCCGGGCGCTGCCGGGAACAGGAAGGCAAGGCGAGGATGCGCTTCCGGGGCTGCGGGCGTCGGGCCGCCTTGCAGAGCCGGGGACAGCCCGGTTCTCCCCCTCGCGATGCTTGTGTCCGCCTCCGGGGCCGCGGGCTCCGGACCCACCTTGAGCAGCGTCGCTTCAGCACCACAGCCTGGGGCAAGAGAGACAAGAAAAGGCGGCGTGAAGAGTTTTTAAATAAATGGAGTTTTAAAGGAAATCCACACAGGTGGGGGGGGGGGGAAAAACAACAACGCTGTTTCCGCCCGGTTTCGAACCGGGGACCTTTCGCGTGTGAGGCGAACGTGATAACCACTACACTACGGAAACTCGGTGGAAACTGCTCACCCCTGCTGATAGTTCTCCCGACAGAGCACGCCCCTCCCTCCCTCCCACTTCCTCACTTCCTCCCCCCCGCCGCCCCCCCCGGCCGCTTCGTCCCAGCAAATATGCGTGGTTAATATGCGCGTGCGTCTTGTACCACTCTTCCAAATCAGAGAGGCCAATTAGATGCGCAAACCAAGCCCCCGCAGCGTACAGATCTGAAGCGAAATTCTTAATAATTTATTCTGGAAATGACCGGATGGGGCAGAACAAAAGAGACTTCAATCCCTTCACTATTACTTCTCAGTCTGAACTTCTGGATCTTAATTTCTTCCTCATTGCTTACCAGGTTACCTCAAACCCATCCTCCAGCAGGAATGAGCTGGTGGGGCTGGGCGTGACACGGGGCCCACGCACATTTCTCAGTCTGGCTTTGGCTAGTGCCACCGCATGGCCGGACGCGGAATTTGCTCTGCAAAGGAATGATGACCCTGGCTGTGGTCAAAAGCGGGGCCTTCTCGCTCCTGAGACTTCCAGGCAAACTTCACCTTGTAATGGATTTTCTAACTCCATTAGGTTCCTCAGTGGTCGGCAGAAGAAAGAAGTAAAACGGTGATGTGTACTCCGAGCCAGCCAGGAGTCGAACCTGGAATCTTCTGATCCGTAGTCAGACGCGTTATCCATTGCGCCACTGGCCCTTCACCTAAGGAGCTCGCAGGCGGGCATGCCTTCATCAGAAACTAGGCGGCGGCAACCGGTCCACCTTGTGTGGTCTGCGCCTGGCCCTGAAAGCCCCTTCCTCCTAGCTAATTCAGACTGCAGCGCGTGGCCTCCCCAGGCGGCCAGTTCGCCTGCACGGGCCCTAGCGTCTGTGCTGCTTTCTCAGTCTGTCTGTACAGACCCTGGCATTCTCTGCCCCAGTACCATCTCTTCGTTCATGCATTCATTCATTCAACCAATATGGCACCGGAAATACAACTGTGAAGAAAACAGAGGTGATCCTTGCTCTCAAGAAGATTGCATGGACGTAGCGAAGACGATAATAAAGCACTAAATAAAATAATGGTGATAAGCACTTAGAGGAAAAAAGACCAACGGGAAAGAGAATGGAAAAGCCCAGCAGGAAAGGTTATGAACAATAAATACGGGTATCAGGGAAAAGAGCGACCTGGAACTGGGGAAATCTCCAGGGCAAAGGCATGGAGGTGGGAGCGTGCATGGGATGTTCCAGCAATGTCGAGAAGGCCAGTGCTGAGCGGAAAGGGCTAGGAGACCTCCGGGAGATGACCTCTGGCCTTGTACACCCTTGTATGGGCTTTGGCTATTACTGTGTAGGAAATTGGAAGCCGTTGTAGGGTGACAATATATCTGACATTCTTTCTTGTCTCTCCTTGGGTCGTTGAAAACATTTTATTTCCAATATTTACTTAAGCAAGACTCTATGCTAAGCACCCTCACCGCATGCTGCTCCTACCTCAGGACATACATTTCAGAATTTGACACCTTTAAAAGGAGCATTTGTTTGCTTTCTCAGGAAGCGTCTCTTATATATGCCTTTCAGCCTGTCTATATTTCTGAGAAGGAATCATTATCTCCATGCCTGGTGAGCATCGTAAATAAGTTGAGGGCTGGGGACACACAGTTTTGAGAGCATTAACCCTCTGTGGCCCGCTTTGCCTGGTAAAGCAATAAAGCTATTCATTTCTACTTCACCCCCCCAAAAAAAGAACTAAGTTGAGGGCTACTAAACAGAGTAAAACTGCCTGACATTGAGAATGTACACACTGTGTTTAGAAAATCTTTGTTTTCAGTTCATAAGGTTGCAACAGCCCTTAAGAAAATGTACATGTTCCTGTTTCTGCATAAACATTAAGGTAGATCTAGTTAGGGATTTCTCCCTAGATAGTAAATAGGGGTCTTCTGACCAGATTTGGTATTATGTACCCCTAGGAACTTTGGTGGTTATAGACTCCATCACAGAATAATACTTTTAAATATAAATTAAAAAGATAAATACATAAGATTTCAAGGGGAAAACAATTATATTGAAATATGTTATCAAACTATTAAAAATTTATATTATAATATTTATGCTCCTTTATTAATGCACCAAATGATAATATCCAGCAGGAGTTCTAATAAATACTATAATTTCAAAGCAGTAATGAGCATAAATAATATTTTAAGAAATTTGCAACAATTGTAATTTTCTGTGAAAATATTTGTGATTGCCAATAGTGATAAAGTCAAAAGGACTGAAATATACTGTGCTTTGTTGCCTACATTCATAATGGAAGAAAATACAAAATTTCAGTAAGAAGTTAGTCAAAAATAAAAATTTATTTTCCCATCCGAGCTTACAGACTATCCCCTCCCCATCAGAAGAAAAAGAGATTTCTGTTCTAAAGAGGAGTTTGGAAACATGAACAATTGCGCCTGAATTTTCAGAAATGAAGCTGTATGATTAGGCAACTCAAGCTGGCTGTTCTCTGCTCTCTGTACATCCCCTGCTCTACCAGTGCCTGCTTCACCTACACCCTACTTGCATGACTGACCTTCCCTCTTAATTGTAGAGCCAAATCAGTAAATGCCTACATACTCACCCGGGGCCCCAGCTACTGATTGTTCTAATCTTTAGATCAGAACATCTCCACCAAGATAGCTTATCAAAGGGGTGGTGAGGGGTATGCTCCTCAGCTGGTTTCCCTGGTAACCGATGAGCCAACCCGATGTCAATTCTCCATATAACTGGTAACCTCCCTCTTCCCCTGGGAGCGAAGGCTACTGCCAAATACCGAACACGGTGGGGTGTCACTCCAGGACCTGGCTTCAGATGTGTAAGTTCCCCCATCCATTAAACCACTGATGTCTCTGTAGCTGACTCTGAGCTCTTTCTTCCGGTCTTGAGGTGGGGCAAGTACAGGGCTTGCAGGCCTGTGGGGTGCAGCTCAACAGAAGCAAACTGAGGTACCTCTTGATTCTATTTTATCCTCATCACATACCCAGGATGGGAAGGCCAGATTCCAGGGCATCCCTGGAAGTCACAGGTCCCATCTTGCACCTCTAAAATGGGTTTCAACCCAGCTAGCTGGAGGCCATGCTCACATCTGCTCTCCTCATGTCTGCAAAGACCTCCCTTTGTTTTGAAGGTTTTTTTTTGTTTTTGTTTTGCCTTGAAGGTTTTGAAAGCTTCTTTTGGCTGCCTCAGATTTCTCTGCTCATGCTCTGACATGAGCTGAGGCATGCTTTCATTTTGTTTTTAGATATCTTTCTACTGGGACTTCTTTTCTGAGAGTTCCAGTTTCCAGCTTCCAGTCTTTTCTTCAGTAGTTGTTCCAGTCAGAGAAAGAGAAATAGAGTCCAGAAAAAACAGAACCAGTAGGAAAATACACATGTATTTCTAGGAGTTGGCTTACGTGATTGTGGGGCCTGGGAAGTCTGAAATCTGTAGTGTAGGCTGGCAGTCTAGAAAATCTCAGGCAGGAGCTGATGCTACAGTCTTGAGACAGAATTTCTTCTTTCTTAGGAAAACCTCCATTTTGCTCTTAAAGTCTTTAACTTGTTGGATAAGGCCCACCCACATTACTGAGGATAATCTCTTTTACTTATAGCCAACTAATTGTAGAAGTTAACCACACAAAAATACCTTCACAGCAACATCTAGATTAATGTTTAATTGAATAACTGGGCTCTATAGACTAGCCAAGTTGACTTGTAAAACCAGCCATTACTGCGGTGGACTCTCCTCCTCCTCTGGGTCACAGTGCACTATTCTTCCAGTTTCTCTCCCAAGCATTTGGAAAATAGTAGCACTGCCAGCCATTTCCACTGTCAGCAGTCTATGACACCACGATCTGCACCTTCTCCAATTTCAGTTGTGTGGAACAGAGCCATTGTGAGGGGCCTTTCCATGGTCTTTGCAGGTCACACCCAGATTTCTGGAAGTGATTGCTCTGAGTCTTAATTTTTCTCCCAAGACTTGTCTCTGGCTTGTTAAAAAACTCCTTTGACTTCCCAGAATTTCTGTGCAAATTTTGACAGCTGCCAGTCTAAGGAAAAACCCAGACCAAATATTGTTGGCTCTGTTGTCTTTCTGAATGTCTACCACAGTTTGGTCAAAGTCACGTTAGGTGTGACTCTGCTGTTTATGATTATCTTGGCTCCAAGCACATTAATAATACAATGGTTAATCTTATACTATTAAAGAAATCGGTGCTTATTTCATGGAGTGAATCAGACTGTGTGTTGAGTTCATAGACTTTCAATCGTTTTATGAAAAAGAAATCTAGCAGAGTCATGGGCTTTTTAACCTCTCCCCCAAATCATGTTTGTAGGCAGAGATTAGTGCCAATGGCTGGTTTAAAGTGAGACAGAGAAATCCTTCAATATTGATACAGTTCAGAAATACTGAAATGTTAATTTCAACATTTTCATAACGGCAACAGATTTCAAGCAAGCAGCCAATCATAATTACGGGTTTCATTTGGGAAGTTACTTTCACAGATATGGCAACAACTTGTAAACTCTTCCGAATTCCACTAAAGCCCTTTGCCTAAGGACGGATCTATTTCACAGAGAAGAGGATGAATTTGGAACAGTTACAAATACACAAGTCCCCATGAAAATATAGAAATTTTTGTGAATGCTTTCAATTTGACAGCTTGTCAAGCAGATCCTTTGGACAAGTTTTCGGACAAGAAAGCGTCTCTCTTCCTCTAGCTGCAGAGGAGAGGAGACTGCTCCTTTATCTCTTTCCAAACAAGGTTTTAATGATGAAGTCTTGAATTTTTTAAAGATGCAACTTAGTTAAGCAAGAAGCAGGCGGTGGAACCCAATTTTACGGAAACAAATGGGGTAAGGAAGAGCTGGAATTTTAATTAAAATCCGTGAAATAAAGAACACATAGCTTGCTTCCTGCAGGGACCAGTTCTTGATGTTGGAAGTGTTCTGGTCTAACTGTGGCCAATTTCCTCTCCTCCAGGGGCCCCAGGTCATAATTCACCCAAGGAAGCTGCAGCTGCTGAACTCTTGCCCTTCCTGGCAGTTCCGGGAAGACTCCTCTGGCGCCGCCTGAGGGTTCAGGCTCGCGCCAGAGTTTCCCTCACCCCACCCCCGCGCGGAGGGTCTCAGTTTTCCTATGGCTGCGCGGTCTTTTAGGTCTTTGGGGGCGAAGCAGAGGTTCATCTTTAGGGTCTGAGAGACCATCTTGGGGGGCTCGTGAACCTCAATAACGAAGAAACAGATGCTCAGAACAAAAGCTAAGATCATTCCTTTTCTATGTCTATTTGCAACGGCGCGGACGTGTTGGCTCCGTGGCTTAGCTGGTTAAAGCGCCTGTCTAGTAAACAGGAGATCCTGGGTTCGAATCCCAGCGGGGCCTTTTGTGGTTTTCCTGCCTTGGAAAAGGGTATGGGGGATTAAAATGTAATCAATCTTAAGGGTAAATTTTCCCTACGGAGTTTCACGGAACTGTGTTATATGAGTCTGAGGGTGGGGACAGTTTTATCGTTTACAAAAAAGAAAAAGAAGAGACAAAGATGAATTTGTTTTTCTTTCAGAAGAATTTCTATCTTTCTTGACGTTCTTGCATTTTTATGTAGTGTTTTTTCAACAAGCAAAAAGGGAAACAGGGAAAGCAGAAGGCAAAGTCGCCAGATTTAAACTATAAGCAACATCATAATCTCTGGTCATTCGATTATTTTTCCTGGGGAAATCCCAAATGGATGCACTTTCATAATCTACAGGCATTATTTTTTAGCAGGATCAGCCTCTGGAATGACTGATAAATACGTTGTTGAGAAGGTTGCAGCATCTCAATTCATAGCAGCCACTAAAATCCAACTATACAATGCAAGTTGTAAATAACTATTTTAAAAGGTGGTCTTGTGGTCAGAGTTTTTTGGAAAGGAAAATCAAAGAGAAAAATATTTGTCCCCGTGATTTCAGAAAAGAAGCTGTGAGGGAGAAGCATCCTTTTGATTGCATATCCACGGAGTGGATAGCCCACTAGAACACACAGACCTGAAGCTGTTAGCATGCAGGCTGACTTGAAGAAGCAGTCCAGGAAGGGCTGAGGTGCCTTCTTCCAAACTCTCTGTAAGAGAGAGGAAGGAAACATGAGAGGTGGAAGAGAAGTCTGGAGTTTTAATCATTACTGGGCCCCTTTACATAGAAACTCAAGACAAGGGAAATGAAGTTCACTGTAACTGTTACCCTCTTACTCATCTCCCAAGACCAAGCTCCCCTCCACCTGGCCCAGAAAGTCCCACCAACCTGGCTTTTACCTTCAGAGCACATTATTTTATGTAGATGGTCAAGGGTTGAAATGTGATCTCCTGTTCTGTCTGCAGAAACACAATGTCCCAACACTTTGAAGAATAGTTCAGGAAACAATTCTACTTTTATGGAGACTTTCTCCACTCACTCTGAAGCTTGATTCCCCATTTTTCTTTATAGGCATCACACAGCAATGGAGAGTACCAATGAAAATTCAATTAATAATCAAGCTGAGAAGAAAAAAAAGCGGATTTTATTTGAGCTAAACTGAGGATTATAACCAGGAAACAGATTCTCAGAAAGCTCTGAGAAATGTTCCACCTGTTCGAAGTCGAATGCACAGTCATATACATTTTCGAGACAAAGGATAGTACATCAAAAGGTACGGATGTGTTTGCTGACATTTTACATAAAGTTCACCAAGGCTATACATAGTCCATGTAAGCATGTACAAAGGGAGCAGCAAGTCACCATGACCCCCTACAAATTTGGTAAAGAACGCTATTCTTTTAAGAAGTTACATTGCTAGCATCAGCAGAAAGGGGGAAAATATGATCTTTATGGTGGAGCAGTCACTCCCATCTTTGAAGTGCTCTGTTTAACGTGTAATGCAAATGCACACTGCACATGAGGGAGGAGGTCCAAACAAACATAGAGAGAGAATATTATGTTTAATTTTTCTTGCCCTGCCTTAAAATATAAATTTTATTTCATCAAAAGACAGACCCTCTTTTTCACATTCTCCTATCTTCTGCTCAAAAAAGTCTTTTTCCCAGGCCCAGATTACACACCTCCCTCAAATGGTGAGGCCAGCTGCGTCCCAGTATAGATGTCAACACTAGACCACTCCTTCATCCTGTCACCAAACCTGCCTTAACCTTTACCCTCTACTCCATCAGGCTCTAGGAATACCTTTACAAGGATGCTTCCAGCCAAGTGGCCCTCAATAGATTGCCTGATCTGTACCAGTGAGGTAGTGTTGCTGGCTACTGAAGTTATAGAATATTCCAGGTGAGGAATCTAACCATCTCTCCCAAAAACCTAAAAATCTTCCGAAGTCTCCATGTATCAATCGTGAAAATGATTTATGTGTACAAGTGGAAATGGTTTACAATCAAATGCTTGTTTATCCACCCAGTGCCTATCATGTGGCAGGCACCATGCTAATCTCACGTGGCTCATGGGTTCCGTTCTAAAGAGGTTGGTGGGAGGATGATCAAACAGTTCAATAGCAATTACAGTAGAGTGGGATATAACGCCATTGGGAGTGGAGGGTACTGTAGGCCACGCTTTGATACTTAACTCAGACTGGGTGGAGATAGAAGGAGGTGGGGAAGACGTCATGGAAGAAGTGACACCCAAACTGAGCATGGAGGAGATGTAGGCAAGATCGAGGCAAGAGAGTGGGCTGGAGAGAGACGTGGAAGAGGTGCTCCAAGCAAAGGGAACAGTGTGTGCCTAGAGGTGAGAAAGAGGACGCTCAGTTCAGGTAAGCGGAAGCAACTAGAGAATGAGGTGTACAGATCTTGAAATTCTTCTTTGTCTGGCGATGACCATAGGCCCATAGGCATCCTCATAATTTGTGGCAGGGGTCCCCAACCCCCGGGCCACGGACCAGTACCGGTCGTGGCCTGTTAGGAACTGGGCTGCACAGCAAGAGGTGAGTGGCGGGCGAACAAGTAAAGCTTCATCTGTATTTACAGCCGCTCCCCATCGCTCACATTACTGCCTGAGCTCCGCCTCCTGTCAGATCAGCAGCGGCATTAGATTCTCATAGGAGCGCGAACCCTACTGTGAACTGCACAAGTGAGGGATCTAGGTTGGGCACTCCTTACGAGAATCTAACGCCTGTTGGTCTGAGGAGGAGCTGAGGCGGTGATGCCAGCGCTGGGGAACGGCTGCAAATACAGATCATCATTAGCAGAGAGGTCTGACTGCACAGACATCATAATAAGTCAATTGCTTGCAGACTCATATCAAAACCCTATCAGTGAGTGACAAGTGAAAACAAGCTCAGGGCTCCCACTGATTCTGCATTATGGTGAGTTGTATCATTATTTCATTATATATTACAATGTAATAATAATAGAAATAAAGTGCATAATAATGGTAATGCACTCGAATCATCCCGAAAACATCTCGCGCCCCCCTCCTTGGAAAAACTGTCTTCCACGAAACCAGTCCCTGGTGCCAAAAAGGTTGGGAATTGCTGATTTATGGCATCAAGAAAACCACAGCTGGACTTGGTTTGACAGTTGATAAGTCTCAAGTGTTTCATGTTTTCTTTTGAAAAGACCATACATTACCAAAGCAGTATGGATGGAACTTGAATTTACAAGTTGTGGATTAAGTGGGACCTCTAGCTGGGCTGCTGAGATTCTCCTATGGAGATGTACAGCTAAAAGGGTCTTTATTTCCCATTTCCTCCTGGGTAGCAACACTCATCTACTTGCTCCATACCTGTTTTTGCTGCCGACATGTCTATTCCTCGGGGTAGGAGCTGCACCTGTCCTGTTCACAGGCGTTGGCAAACAGTGGGTGCTCAATTACAACAACAAAAAGATTTGTTAGGCATTTATGCCTGGGATTTATCAGGCCTTTATTATTTGCCAAGCACTTTGTATATACCAAATCATGCAATCTCACAGCATACATATGGGGTAAGTTTCAGTTATTTCCTCCATTTTAAAGAGGAAGTCACCAAGGCAAGGGATACAAAGTCATTTGCCTGGAAGGTCATACAGCTCGTAAGTGGCAGAGCCCAGGTAGCCTGAATAGCGTTGGACCCACCTAGTGACCCTCCAGGCACTTCTGAGTGCTTCTCCTATTACCCTAGGAGTTGTGCCTATTTGCTGTTTCCTCCTTTCTCATGTTTCCAGGGCCCACGTGGGGACCCTAAATGGGCAGAAATGGACAATATGTGGTCACCTAGGCAATAAAGGGAAACTTCATTTGTTTGTTCTTTTCTAGCCTTGCTAATGACCATCTTTCTAAGACATACCAATTCACTTTTCTTTCAGTGTATGTATGAACCTTTCTGTGAGTTCTGAGGAATTTAGAGGAGAGAAGGCAGAACAATTCTAAATATCAATAATCATAAGAGATTCACCCTATTTTCTGCCTTTGTAACCTGTTATTAGATTAGATTTCTTTTTCAAAAAAGGAACGGAGAGGAGAAAATTCCAGTCACCTGAGGTTTTTGATTTTGGGGGGCTTTGCAATAAATTATGTAAAAATAATATTCACTATCCAAGTTCTGAGTTCAGAATAGAAACACTGTAGGTTAATATTTGTAACTGTAGTATTAATGCTCAAAATAAGCGGGCTGGACGTCAGGAAAACTGAATTTGAGGGATGTTTCTGGAGATGTCACTAAACATGAATTTGTGTGTGTCTAAATCTCCCTTCCTGGGTCCTGGGTCCTGGGTGCTGTTCTGAACTGCAAAATTTGTAAACTGTCAGACCCTCATGACCTGCAAGTCAATCCTGCAGAAAATCTTACACAGCTTCATAATGTAATACATAGGAAGATGTTCATTGATAGCACCCTTATTTGTGGTGGGAGGGCGTTGGACCTAATCTGGGAGTCATCCCTGGGTGAGGACACACACTGCAGACCTCTGTGCAATAATTAAAAATAATAGTTCTAGATGGGGTCTAGAGGTACGCACAGCAACACAGATTGAAAAACTGGCACACACACACACACAAAACTGTGGCATGAAAGGGACAAAGTAAAAATAGAATGAGATATATGACACAGTGTCATTTATGTAAATTAAAAACGCATGTACCGAAACCAAAAATACATGTTCTACAAAAACATATAGCAAGAAAGAAAAGGATGATCTTTCCAGTGATTTCTTATGGGGGTGGGAGACGAAAAATGAAATTGAAAGGCAATTAAAAAGGAATCCATAAATAAATAAAACAAATGAAGGGCCCTGTGGACATCAGTGATAAATAATTGAGGAGTAACATTCATTCGACTCCTTGAATGTGAAGGAGAGAGAGAGGGACAGACAACTAGAGACAGTGAAAGGAGATGAGATTACAATGACTAGATCTTAAATTGTGTTCTGGGTACAGAGTGCTTTTATTCTTTTTTTAAAATATTTTAATTTTTTTATTTCGGATAATTTATTTAAAAAAAAAAGGATGAATCCACGAGGTGAACATGGAAGAATGTGATACACATACAATCGTTGAATAGTTTGAAAAGCGAACTGTCAGGAGTGGGATTCGAACCCACGCCTCCAGGGGAGACTGCGACCTGAACGCAGCGCCTTAGACCGCTCGGCCATCCTGACTCGCTGTTCGCGCTCGGATTTCATTTCCGTGTCTACCTCAACTCTAGTCAACTTTTTTTTTTTTTTTCCCCTGAGGATGTGGAAATTCTTCGGTTAAAAAGCGAAACCACAAGTTTGCGAACGGACCCGGACGCCGACCCTGGGTGGAAGCGCAGGATAAGTGCCGGGTTGCCGGGGCCGCCGGGGGGCGTCTTCTGCATGAAAGCGGATTCGATTCCAGGCTGCCGCGGGCGTGGCGGCGCGGGCCTGGGTACCCAAGAGTAAGGGAACTTTTTCTCCATTCTCGACAGAATTCTTGTTCAAATAATGGCACCCACGTTGCTGAAGTTGCCTTACTTAAATTGACACCTGCTCCCAGGAGGTTTTAGGCTATTTATTCAGTTTGGTGCTCGCCGAGGCCCAGCCCTCTCGGGCGCTCGCTCATTCCTCCCTCCTGTCCTTTCTGTTGTAAATCTCCCCGCTGGGGTTACCCTGGGGACCGGTGTAAGGGTGTCCGGGTGTCTTGCTTCTTGTTCCGAGTTATCTAGCTGTACACTGAGGATTTGTGGACTTTTCTGTATGGATGTTATACTGTTCTCAAAAGGAGGCCTCAAACTGAGACCAGTTCTGCCTTTCACTTTCTACAAGTGTATCGCTTTATCTTCCATTAATTCTTATGGCTTTCCTAAATCTCTGTTTATGTCCAGCAAAGCTACCAGATCTGTACCACAAAGAGTTTCTAATTGGTATGGAACACTCCTCAAAGAGAATTTAGTTTAGGTCTTTGGAACTAAACATGGAGATATAGTTTTTTGGTTTTTTTTTTTTTTAAGGAGAGGATAAACCCAAATTTTGACATTGGTTATATTTGAGTGATGAGATTTTGATCATTTTTATTTTTTAAATGAACTTCCATATGTATTCAAGGAAAAAGGCTATTTCCATTTTAAATTTTAAAATGAGAGTAAATGTGCATGTGGTTGGGAGTGGACTCAGAGGTTTTGAGAAGGAATTTTGAGGAGACCTGAGTGGGTCTGGAGGCAGAAGGGACAGATAGATAAATTGGGATATGCAGAGAGATGGCGCGGAACAGTTGTTGTTGATAAGGGATGATAGAAGTTGTACAGTTATTTTTCTCTTAATTTGAATGTCTGAGCTCAACTATCTCACTGAATCTCTGTTAAAGAGAGGCAGGCCCTTTCAAACATGTGATGACCAGAGTTGGCATTTGGTGTGTGAAATGAAGTCTATCACTATCATTTCAGTAGCATTTGCGTTTTGGGGCTGATCTTTAGCTGTGGGGTGAGAGGTTTTTGTTTCTGGTTAAAAAAGAAAATCAGGCCTTGGAAATACTACAATTATTTGCAGTGGTGGAAGAGACGCCTTTTTGGTGCTTCTAAAATCACAGTATCACCGATTCTGCTTCAGGTGATTAAGACGGGCTTTGGCAAAGCATCAGCAAGGCCACCTTTCTTCTCTTTTGGAAGGTTTGAAAATAAAGCCAGAACGACCAAGACTGTTCATTTCTTCCAGGCACTGGTAGCTGGTGCCAGCTGGAAAGAAAGCCTCAGGGCTCATCAGATAAGTGCCTCATGTGAAGAGGCTAAACCTGGGAGGGGGGTGGACACAGATGTTTCCTAAGAATCTACTACCAGCTCAGTACTGTGTTTGGTAACCATTTTCCTTGAAGATCATGAGGAAATAGGAAGGGGAGAGAAGTCGCAGAAGTAATTAAAACCTATGACGAGTTCTCTTTCTACTGTCAGAGAGGGGTTCCTGTGGCAGTCCCATCTATTCGGAGTGAGATTTTACATATACGTTTCAGGATACACATTGTACATTAAACTAGCAAAACAACTGCTTGAGGTTCTCAAGTATTTTTAAAGAACTTCGGACTTTGTTTCTTGAACTTGTTTCTTTGTTTTTTGAACTTTTTTACTTTCTAAAAGTACAATTTGAACACAAATGAATACTTTTTTTTCTTTCCGGTGTGTGGGCCTCTCACTGTTATTAGCCTTTCCCGTTGCGGAGCACAGGCTCGTATGCGCAGGCTCAGCGGCCATGGCTCACAAGCCCAGCCGCTCGGCGGGATGTGGGATCTTCCCGGACCGGGGCACGAACCCGTGTCCCCTGCATAGGTTGGCGGACTCTCAACCAGTGCACCACCAGGGAAGCCCGTAAACTGCTTGATTTGCATTAAGGTCAGACCCTCTGTGAGGGGGACTATTCCTGATCCTTGCTTGGGGCAAATAGGGAAAAGTGGGCATCTCACTGAACTATCAGGGCCTTCAGAGTAGGAATCCAAAGGGCCTTTCCTCTGGAACGGTGGTTTAAAGATCACCCAAGTTTGTTTGTTTTTCCAATTATGAGGCACCACCACTAAAATTTCGCAAACATTTCCTCCAGAGGCTAAGGGCGGGTAGCCATTGGCACTGTGGCCTTATTGTAAATAGCTGGACAGTCCTGGGACAATAGCCCCTTCCCTGGTGAGCCCACGGCCATCAGGTCTGGGGATGGGTCTTGGATAAACAGAACCACACTGCTTTGGCTCACTGCATTCCCACGCAGGTTTCTTTCCTCTGTTTTTGTTTCAGTTCCACTTGTTGGGATAAAGAAAGGAAGGTGCAGATGCTGTTTTCAGCAATCAGACAGACTTATTTATTAGGTTAAGACCACGGGCGACATCTATCCTGGAAACTGGAAAACCCAGTGGAAATGGAAGGTTGGAGCCTGGGTAAATGTGCAGTCTATTGGGAAGACAAGACACACATAAATAGGAAAATGCAAATACAGACAACTGCGATCAATCCAGCTGTGCTGACACAATGATGCAGCCTTCAGGGAACCCTGAGGAGAAGCAGCGTGTAGGAAAGCTGGGTGGGGAGAGAGCGATTGGTGGTGCAGTGTGGAAGTGGGTGGTGGTCGAAGCTAATTAAAGGTATGGTGGAGGGTCTAAACCAAATGTTGGGTTGAGGCTGAGACAATGGCTGATAAAGTGGTGATCTTACTGAACGATGATGCCTGGAAATGCCTCTGAAATGGAGAGATTCTAGATCAAAAAGAAGAAGAGAACCTGAGACTTGTGGAGTCAACAAAGTGAGTTTGAGATGAGCCCCAGGCAAGGGAGAAACACGGGTGCAGAGAGGGGAACAGGGCCGAGGCATGGCTGTGAACACAACCTTTGAATTTTATCTAAAATTCTCCCCTCTATCAAACGTTCTGTCTGATCGCTTAGCCCTGCTCATTTCATCTCTTCTTTACTCTCCTTGCCAATTGCTCAGATCCACCCCAGGGGATATGACTTAAAAAATTTGACATATAGGCCCTAAAACTCTAGGGGCAGGCCAGATGTCCATCAATGGCCTGGGTTCACCTCACTTTCTTCTATCATGACTTCCCCCGCAAGTTCCTTTATGGGATTTCGGCCTCGGATCTTCCCTTCCCAGGATCCTTTGGGTTTTCTGCTTGCCTAAAACCTGTTCCTGTACATATTCCTATTCTGGACACCAAGATGTTTCTGTCACAACCCTCGGCCAGCCTAAGCCCATCTTGATCCCTGAGCTTCAAGTGCCTTCCTATAGGCTTTGGCCTCAAGGGCCAGGAGAACGCGAGGAGCAGTTGGAGTCCCCTCTCCGCCCCCTGAATATTGAAACAGAAACGGAAACAGATTAGGAAGGTCCTACACCCCACACTCTATCAGCAGCAACACAACCTTCTCAAGATTAATTAATCCCTACCCAACAGGAAGAAACAGGGGCTGGGTACAGCTGGCAGATGAAGCCCCAGGGGGTGATAGAGAAGGGGGTAAGAGCGAAGGGAAGCGGTTGAGCTGGGGTATTCCTTAAGGTACCCGTTGGCTGGGCTGGGGAGGGATCAGTTTAGAATGGAGGGTGTCTGTATCCCCAGAGGCAGAGTCCTGCCCTGTGGGCGAGAGTGGGATGTCCTTAGAAAGGTCCTTGGGATCAGCAACTACTGTGACTCCCTCAAGCCCATTAGTGATTGGGCAGATGGTCAGGGGCTTTTTACCACAGGACCACAGGCAGAAGAAGGGCCGGAGGGGGCCTGAGAAAGAGGCATTAGAGAAAGTATAGATATGGGATCCATCGGTCATGTTGTAGAAGCAGATGTCTCCTGACTCACAGTCCAGGAAGATCCCAACTCGGCGGGGGGGTCCCGCCAATGGGAGAGGGGTCCGCAGGGGGGTGAGAGCCCAGTACCCGTTTCCATACAACTCCACAGCCCAGAACCCATTCTCGGGAGTCATGGGGTCAAATCCTTTCTTCATCACGTTCTCCCTACACACCCCGATTGCCCAGTCAGTCCTGTCTCCCACCTCCACCTCCCAGTAATGTCTCCCCGAGGTGAAGGCCTCACGACCCAACACACAAGGCCAGGAGTCAAATCTCTCTGGCTTCTCAGGCAGTTTCTGACGTGAATCTTCCAGTCGGACAGATTTTGAATCCTCATACAGAAAGAGGTGGGGGTGGGCGGTATCTGGATCCAGAGTCACATCAACTAGAGACAGAGAGAAAGTGAGTCTGAATATCAGTGAATGTTAACGGTTGAAAGAACGATCCTTTCTTCTCCAAAGAAGTGGGACACTGCTCTAGCAGTTGACAGGTCTCCTCCGGAAGAGAGCTGCCTGGCCTGCTCAGCTGTCTCTAGTCCCCTCTTCCATCCACAGCCACAGGGTGATGTATGAACTGACTGTCCCCAGTGCCCCATGGGACCCTGTCAGAGGGGACTTGTCTTCTAGCCATCTTCCAAGGACCCTCTGTGTGCCTCAAGGAAAACGTTGAGGCCATTTGCCATCGTCTGTCCCCTCTATATCCCCATCACTAAAATATGTTAGTGGTTTTTATTTCCAAGTACTGTAGGACTTTGAATCCCTGAAAGGTAGCTCCTCGGAGCCCTTGAGATATTTAGAGTCACTGACCTGCATGCAATGTAGCCTTTTTCCATTCTGCAAGGGGGGAGGGGGGAAAGAGTGTTATTGACATGTTTTATAATAAGAGAGAGAAAACCTTGTGGATGAAATAATTAGAAGAAGATAGAACTTACTGAGCTCTTCCAGGAGTTTCTCTGGAAAACAAACAGAAATACCTTAGTGACCTTCTAGAGTGGGCATGAGGGAGGGGACAAAACAGGTGTAAGAAACACACAAAGGAGTAACTGTTTACTTCGTGACTACCTGATTGTTGAAGCATTATCAATAAATGAAGAACAGGGATTATGTTTTGTTTTCTAAGAAATATGCAGGAAGTTCCTACTGGCTTGGGATCAGATCTTTAGTTGTTACTGGGAAACCAAGTTAAAAGTAAGGATAGAGTCTGAAGGTGAGTAGTGAATAAACATCAGGTCTATTCTCTCAGAACTGGTTTTGACTCGTCTTGTACCCCAAACCTCTGTTATTCTTCATATTGGGTGCCACTGACTTCAGGAGCCTTATAATCCCCTCTGACTTTCAGAATTCTAGAATCAATTATCTTCCCATTGGCAGTCATCCTAAAGGACTTGGATCCAACCCCACTTGGAAACATTCCCAAAAAGAAGACTGGGATTCTATGACTTACCTTTAGAGCTGAATTCATGCCTCTTCTGTCTGGATCTTTCCTTGTATAGTCTCCAAGTGAAAAATATGGACCCAGTTGTGAGAAGTCCTAGGACCATCAAGACCACAGCCACAGCCACCATCCAGGGAGTCAGCCTTGGGAAGAAGGGAGCTAAAACAAAATCCCCAAGAAGGACATTTGTTGAGAAGCTCAGAGCAAGTCCAGCTCCTCTCCTGACTCCAAAAGGGGGTGGAAGAGAGGATGACCTGGACCTCTCACATTCCTCCCATGGCAAAATAGTCCCTCCAATGCCACTCTGAGCTTTTCAGATAAATTTTGATCTTAGGTAACAGAGAGCAGAGAAAGAGAAGAATGAAGATGAACAAGAGTCATTTGGGGACAGGACCTGTGAGATAAAGAATATAATGGACCAATTCCTGTTTTCATGGAAATTTCTCCTTAGCTATCAATGCAGGATGGGAGCCAAGGGGTTGAGGGAAGTAAATAAGGAAGGGGAAATGTCACATCTGAGTGCAACAGAATGGGACTCAATGACCAAAGAATAAGGAAAAGTTCCTGCCTGAACCAGAGATAGTGTGTAAGGAATAGTGAGAAGATTTGCTTCCCTGAGGACCCTGGAAACTTAGACAGAGCTCTAGCATGGAATGGGGAGGAAGGCAAGGCAAGGGTGGAAACAGGAGAACTAATTTAGTTAGATCCAGAAGACCCCCCCCAGAGACAAAGCTTCTCTACCAAGATATATCTCCCAAGATAGAAAATCTGGAATTTGTATGAGATCTAGGTAAAATTTATGCCTTCAGAATCCCTACTCTTCTAGTGAGGCTGGTGGGGCTTGGTGGGCAAGAGTTTAGGTGGGGGAAAGCTTAAGGTGAGGAAAATAGACAAGTCTGCCATGAGGTTACAGCTGGGCAGGTGTCCCATGTGATGTGGCCCTGAAGCTGTGTCAAAAAGGAACCCAGCACTGGTTTCACTGACCTGGTATAGAAATCTCTACTTCCTTCTCTTGGCCGAGAAGGAGGTTCCGGATACAGCAGGACACATTCTTCATGGAGGTGTCCCTGATGATCACTGAAGCTGCCACGGTGAACAGACCTTCTTCATCAGGGTTCCTGGACTCTGACACGGATGGAAACTCCTCTCCCTCGGGAGTTCGCCACTGTACCCGGGGCTCTGGGTACCATCCCACTGAGGTACACTCCAGCCAGATCTCTCCACTCTCTTGAACTTCCATGTGGATGTTAGGATCAGAGCCCAGAGCTATGGAGAAAGGAGACAACTTACTCCTTTAGCGGACATCCTTCTGGGAGGCTTATAACCACAGGACTACGTAGTTTGAGAAAGAGAAACCCAAGGGAACTGGGCATGAGGGGGACTCATCTCCATAGTTTATTACACAAGGAAACAGAGGTATCAATAAAAGAAGACATCTTATCAGAGAGGGGTGCTGTGTTGGGATTTAGTGTTGGAATTGTGGGCAGGAGATGGTGGACAGACAAGGGGTCCGGTCAGCGGGAACAGCAAGCCCAGTGGCTTAGGGGTGGGTTAGTGAGTCTAGGCTGGGAGCTCCAGAGATGGGAGAGAGCTCTGTGGTTGGAAGTATCATGAGAAGGCTTTGGGTAGGAAAAGGGCTAGGATTGAGAATGTAAGGATAAACAGAGAAGGAGTATCCTTGAGGAGAAGGGGGATTGGAGGTTCTTTGCACTGAGATTGTAGTTGACAATTTAAGTTTCACTTACCTGTGATACTGATTCAGGAATTTTCTTGAATGATTTCAACCTCATCTACCCCCACCCCCCAATTAAATTGACGTAAATCAACAGGAAGCTGTTTTTCCTTTCTGTTCAGCCTAATTATTTTCTTACAATTCCACAAAGTACAGAAAAACAGCTAGCTTCAGAGAAGAGTTCTTAAACACATATCCACAACTATTGGTTTAAATCCATATACCAAGTTGTGCGTGTACGTGAAAATGTGTATTCTTTTCATGAAAAGGGCCACCACCCTCAGCAGATTCTCAAAGGTGTCTATCACTCAGAAAAGGTAACAATGACAGTTTATGCTATCAAATCTCTAGGGCTTTATAACCAACCTTTAAGATACTTCCCTAAAACGGAAATATGAGTTATATATGATGCTGCCACGTGGGGCACTCTGTTATGAGGCAGGGACCCAGATTTCACCCAGGTATTTTTCAAACTTTATATTTATTTGACTACATACATGAAAAGCAATATAGTTGTATATTATACATTGTAGGGCAGTCGAGGCACAGTAATAATATCTTACAAGTACATAATGCTTTTAGAATTGACCAAGCAGTTTCTCATATATTGTCTCATTTCATTTCATTTCTGCAAAACCTTGCTTGAGAGGTGGTGCTTTCCCAGTTTTACAGTAGGAAATATAGCTCAGAAAGAGATCTGTTTGATGCCAAGTGGGAAAGTCAGACCTCAATGTATACTTTCCTCCTGAGTGTTTACCATTTTCCTTGTTGTTTTACTCTGAAATTTGGCTTGAAAGGAAAAAGGAAACAAAAACAAAAACTTTTGTAGGTAGATCAAGACCCTTAACAAGCAGCCATGCTCCATGATTTTAGGAAATTGTTCTTTGGGTACTAATCCATAAAGCGGCGTCAAAGTATGCATTGGGGTTGCTCACCACAGCCTTAATGCAATGGTGAAAAATAGACACAACTGAAATGGTTAATTCTGGGCTTTGATCAAGCAAATTATGGTCTATTAATAGAAGAGAATGTTATACAGTCATTGCATCTTACACTTATTTAATTAATAACATGGGGAAATGCTTATGCTATAATTGAGAGAGAAAGGCAGGACATCATTGAAATAAAGCTCCGCCCAGAAAGGTAATTCCGCTGCTCCCTTTCCACTCTCAACTCAAACCCCCTTCCTACTCATCTCCTACCCTAGGCCTGCCAACCTCTTCCAGACTAAAAGGGATTTGGGGAATGAATGTGATGGCTTCCAAAGTAACAGATCCATAGGAAAATATATCCCTCATGGAGTCACCGGAGAAAGTCAAAACCGGTCTACTCACCAGCCACCTTCAGAGGCACGGTGGCCTCTTCGTAGTTTTCGTCCTGCCTGAAAAAGCATCGGTACTCCCCATCATCAGAGGCCTTGACGTCCTGTATCCTCACAGCGACGCGCCCCTCCGCGATGCGGTCCTCCACCAGCGTCACTCTCCCCCGGTACTCGGCCATCTGCTCTCCGGGCTGCTCTCGCCCTTCCCGGCGCACGAACACCGCGGGAGAGACCTTCTCTCGGAACCACCGCAACTCCATGCGCTCGGCGCTCACGTTGGGGGAGAGGTGACAGGGCAACTCGGCATCTTCACCCACCACCGCCAGGATGGGCCCCGGGGGTCCAATCACGTCAAAGGGAGCTGCCAAAAAACCAGGAGGGTCAGACAGAATGTGGAGGTGGGAGATGAGGACTGATACAGACCAGGATCCCGCCGAAGGGCGGAGACTCTCCCACCATTTCTCTTATTCCTACGACAGCCCAAGGGAGTCCATCTCGACCCTTATGGAAGTCGCTAAGGAGAACCAAATGGGATTGTTTACAATTACTGAGAAATTTCAACCTTGTAGGCCAGAGAGAGAGAGAGAGAGAGAGAGAGAGAGAGAGGGAGACAGGGGAGACCTACCAGAATCCAGCTCGGGCACCTGGAGGAGAATGAAGACGAGCAGACACCCAGGGAGACAGGAGTTTGGGAAGACTGCCATCTCCAGCCTTTGTGGGCAGCAAGATGCTGGTGGACTGGAGTTTGTCAGGAGCTTCAACCTAGGAGACAGATGAACGGATAGGAGATAGCTATGGGTTGTTGAGACACTGTTCTCCCAGCGTCCTCCCAGCACTTCTTTCCAACTTGGAAAGAGTCATTTGCACCTGAAGCTTCCTCCTTACCTCCCCCCACAGGGCAGACTTTCAGTCCAGGCGGCCCTCAGCACGCTCTCACCGACCACCCCAAGTCTGGTCAATCTTGTCTGTATAAAACAACAAAATGGGCCCTGAATCCCCAAGAGAGACTTAGGTTAAGGGAATTGTGAGGCATAGTACCCATTAATGGGTTTCATATAAATAGAAGAACCTTGGAACCACTGCCCTAAAAAAACCTCTTCTTTCAAATACAATAATTTGGCATTTGCTTTTAGCAATGATAGTAAAGATACAGTGATGGAGGTAGAGATGGAGACCAGGGGAATAAGTTGGAGGAGAAAGGAAGAAAGATTGGGAGCAGATAGAACAAGAAAGGGGAGCTGAAGAGAGCTAAAGGGCTTGAAGAGTAGAGGGCCTAGGACTAGGGAGGAAGGAGCCAGGGGGAGAGAAAATGCCTCCTGGTTGCTGGCTCTCTCAAGGGGTGAGAGTAATCCCAGATACTGACCTCTGATGTTGGAGGAAAAGGCACCAACAAGCTTCTGCTACCAAATGAGAAAGTTGGTTGTGGCCCCAGGGGCAAAAGTTAAAGGAGGAGGAAGGGGGAAGTGCTCTCAGGAAAGCCTGCCCCCAGGTCCCTGATGTATTTACTTTGGGGGGAAAAAAAAAGTTTTCTAGAGAGGAAAAGGTCTGTGGATTTGTGGTCTTCAGCTGAGAAATCAGGATATGCATTGATGACCTGGGCTAAACAGAAGGGGACAGGGCAAAAAAGAAAGAGTATTCAAGAAAACACTAAAAGAAAATGTAAAGCCTTGGGCCGTTAATTCACCTCTCCAAGCTTCAGTTCTTTTATCTCTAAAATGGGAGTATTGTTAATAATACCTTCTTTGGAGTGGTGTTGCAAGGATTACATGAGATTAAGCATGTTAAGTGCTTAGCATATAATAGGGATTTAGAAGAGAGAAAGTTGTTATTCTATTATTATTTATGTGAGTTGAAAATTAAAGATAGGCTAGGAATACATTTGTGTGTTTCAGTTTTCAGGGCCCCAAAGTTGTCTCTCTGCCAAAGCTACTTCCCTAAAAGCAATTCATGAGGCCTGCAATTTCTTGTTTTGGGTTAAACCCCTTATCGTTATGGAAAATTTAAAAATATGTATATTTTTGAAAGTAGAAATCACTCATAATGTCAGCAAATAATGACAGCCTCTGGCAGAATTGTTGATACTTTTGTAAATATAATTTGAAACATTGTTAATAGCTACATAATATCATATTGAAGGTTCCTATAATTCCCAAGATTGTGGGACATCTTGAGTTTTTTGCCTACTATAAATAGTGTGCTTTATACACAAGTCTTTGTCCACATCTTTGATAGTTTCCTGATAAACTTTCTGATGAATTCCCAGAAATATTGTCATCAGGTCAAACGGTATGAACATATTGTCAAAGTTTCTTCCTGAAATGTCAAGCCTATCACACCATCAACCAAGATGTCCTTCTCACCTAATTCCTGCCAGCATTGAGGGCTATTATTCCTCATCATCACTAATGGAATGGATGATGTTGACCAAATTATTACTTCACAATGCGTTTATATAATGAGGCTGGTCATTTTTCATGTTTATATATTTTAATATATTCCGGAAGCGAATTTTTCGAGCTAATTGCCTTTTTTTTTCTAGATAGATTCTGGAGATTTTTTTTTTTCTTTTTTAATCAAAATGTATGAACTTTTTAGAAATTAAAGACATCAACCCTGTATTATATGTGTGGCAAAAACCCTTCACCACCCGTTTGTTCTTTGCCTTTTAATTGGGACTATGATTAAGACCAACAAAAAATAATTCCTCCAGTGGACCCACCTGAGTGCTAGGAGAATGAATTTTCTCAAAGACAAATCTGATCTTGTCACTTTTTGCTTAAAAATCCCTACATGTCTCCTTAGTGACCCCAACACCCAGTTCAGGCACCTTAATCTGGTCAAGAAAATGCTGTAAGATCTAGTGGCCTCCCTCTTTCCTTCCTCTCAGCCTCTTCTCACCAGAGCCTCTCAGTCTGTCCAACTCACATGAGAAACACTTTTGAAGTCTTTGGTCTTATCTATAATGTTTAAAGTAAATTAAACATTTTGCTGCATTACACATGAAATTTAAAAAAAATATGACTCTGGCTAGACTTTGCCCCCTCCAAGTGAAATCAGCTCTCCAGGAAGATGGGCCAGGTTTGTCCTGTGACATGGACAACTTCCTGGTCCCTCTTTGCTGGCACAAATCTGACCTGAATCCTACCGTGTGATGCAGATATATTTATTTTTGTCTTTTGTTTCCAAGTCTTTCTTCCCCTCCTAAACTGAGCTCTTTGAGGTCTCTGACCTCTTATCAGCACACAGACCGAAGTAGAATTTGCAGCTTCAATCACACGCACCAGTCCTTGGTTTCCTAGTTTGAAATGTGCCTGCCTCATTCTCAGCTCCCATCTGTGCTTAACTTTCAAAAATATCACCGATAATGAGTTTCCTCTCCTCAACCCATTCTGATTAGACTTCTATCCCTCGCTCTACATTGTCAAAATATCTTAGAGGAAAATTTGGGGCAGGAGGAAGAGCTTTTACTTGCACCCAAGAGAGCTAGACTGAAAGAAAGGAGCTGGGGAAATAGAGAGCAAATGGTATTCAAGGTATTATGTGGCAGCCAAGGTTCTGATGGATAATATCTGAGTCATTTTGACAGAAACTAGCAGTTTTGGACAATCAGTGGCAGGATCTCTGAATTGTCCAGGCTCAATCAGGGAACAGACATTCTAGATGCCCCCGGTTTTCATGGCTCGCATTGTTTTTTAGGTGCCTTTGTGATGTGGGGCTACTATGAGCAAGTTCCTGTTATTCTGGGGTCCTAGAAACATAAACTGTTTCCTCTTAGACATGAAACCATTTGGGCTGAGGAGTGTGATGTGCTCCTCCGATGACAAGATGTCAGGGCTTCTCCCCCTACACTCCCCTTTTCACCACACATGATTCAAATTTCCTAATATTATAAATTAGTCAGATCCAATGATTATTCTCTTCCTCGTTTTACTTGACATCCAACAGCATTTGACTGAGGCAACCACTTACTCCTTTTCTTTAAGAAGTAGTTTTTATTCTGTCCAAGTAATTCATGCAAAGCATTTTTATTTTTTTTGCGGTACGCGGGCCTCACTGTTGTGACCTCTCCCGCTGTGGAGCACAGGCTCCGGACGCACAGGCTCAGCGGCCATGGCCCACGGGCCACGGGCCACGGGCCCAGCCGCTCCGCGGCATGTGGGATCTTCCCGGACCGGGGCACGAACCCATGTCCCCTGCATCGGCAGGCAGACTCTCAACCACTGCGCCACCAGGGAAACCCTCTTGCTAGTCCTTGATGAATCCATTTTTAGATATTACTTTTCGATGCTCTATCATGAGCAGTGATGATTTCGTTTTTGTGGTGGCTGAGTTTATGTGTCAACTTGACTGGGCTAAGGACTACCCAGGTAACTGGGAAAAGGTCATTTCTGGGTGTGTTTGTGAGGCTGTTTCCAGAAGAGAGAAGCATTTGAATCCGTAAGTGAAGAGACCGTCCTCACCAATGCAGGTGGGAATCATCCAATCCTTTGAGGGCCTGAATAGAATAAAAAGATGCAGGGAGGGCGAATTTGCTCTGTGCTTGAGCTGGGACTTCCAGCTCCTGCCCTCAGACATTAGCACTTCTTGTTCTCTGGCATTTGGACTCTGACCTGGACTTACATCATCGGCTCCCCTGGTTCACAGTTCTTCGAGTTTGGACTGGAACTACACCACCAGTTTTCCTGGGGCCTCCAGGTTACAGAGGGCAGATTGTGGGATTTCTTTGCCTCTATAATCACGTGCGCCTATCCCTCATAATAAATCTCTTTCTATATATCTGTATACCGTATAGCCTATTGGTCCTGTCTCTCTGGAGAACTCTGACTAATACCATTCTTTTATATCACCAATAGAAATATATAATTTTTGTTCAGTGTTTCCAATACCATGGTTTTGTGGCTATATTTTTATGGAGCTGAGGATCACATATGATTACATTTACTTTCCTGAACATCTTTTTTGTGTTTGAGGGGGATGGGGGAGGGAGGGAGTTAAATGATTCACCTTATTTCCTTTGTTTAGTTTTCTGTGTTCCCATCACAGATTTTTCCCAGCCCTTAACAGTCTCTAAGTACAGTCTCCGTAGTCAAACATCTCAGGTAATTTATTAGTGCTATTACAATCCCTCCCTAGCCCCATTCCCATCCCTCCCAGAGCAGCACTTCTCTAACTTAAATGAGCATATGCTTCACTGGAGGGTCTTATTAAAAATACGTTCTGATTTAGGTCTGGACTGCTACCAGGATTCTCCCTGCTGGCTGCTGCCGGTCCACAGGAGCTTTTTCCTCTTCCTTATTCAGAATCCGCAGCTGAAGAGGCAGCTGCTGGCTCTACACGAATTGCGGAGATGACCCTGGGGGATGGTTCTGGCTGAGTCTCGGGCTTATTTCTTTTGCACGTGGCTAAACCGAGCTAAGACAAAGGGCTGGGTGAGAATGGGCACATCCTGTGACTTGTAGTGAGCTTTGTGGTCAGCTGCTGTGTCTCAGGGCACACACTATCGGCATACTGGTAATAACTAGATGTGACCTCATGATATGTTGACATTATAATACTGACATAACCCCCCTATTTACCAAGCCTGTATTAAATTTATGTGCATCGTGTAGCGATCGCTTTGTAATGTATAGAGATATTGAATCACTGTGTTGTGCAGCATGGACTAACATAGTGCTGTAGGTCAATTATACTTCAAAACAAACAAACACACAAACTCATAGAAAAAGAGATCAGATTTGTGGTTATCAGAAGTGGAGGGTGGGGAGAGGGGGAATTGGATGAAGGCGGTCAAAATGTACAAACTTCCAGTTATAAGATAAATAAGTACTAGGGATGTAATGTACAACATGATAAATATAATTAACACTTGTATAATATATATGAAAGTTGTTAAGAGAATAAATCCTGAGTTCTCCACACAAGGAAAAAATTTTTCTTTTCTTTTGTATCTATATACGATGGTGGGTGTTCACTAAACTTATCGTGGTAATCATCTTACGATATACATAAGTGAAATCATTATGCTGTACACCTTAAACGTATACAGTGCTGTATGTGAATTATGTCTTAATAAAACTGGAAGAAAAGAAATTATGCGCATTGTAGCCCAACAGAGTGTTCCCTGGGAGCAAGAGGCTGAGGTCTGGTTGAGTGGTGACATCTTGAGTCATATTCCGGGAAACGCTTTTGAAATGGAGAGTTCCTAGAACAAAGAAGAGGGTCAGGAAAGGAACGTATGGGAGTCAATAAAATGAGTTTGGATTGTGCAAGGGAAAAATTAGAAGATTTAGGGAAGGGAGCAGTTGTATGGACCACTCTGAGTTCTTCTTAGAATCTACCCCATTGCCCCCTCTCTTCCCATTACCTGGTGGGGCAAATTCCTCCAAAGCAGGGCTCTATCCACCCTCTGGAGGACAGGCTATAGAAAACATGAAAATACAGAGTTTAGTATTTTAGAAGCAGGCCATGAATTCATTATTGGTCTGACTTCACCTTGTTTTCCTCTTATCACAGATGTCACTCCATGTTCCCTGATCAGACCTTGTCTTAGTTTGAATTCTCCCTGAAACAGGCCCTCAGACACAGATATGGATGCAAGTAATTTATTTGGGAGGTGATCCTAGAAAACATGGTGGGGAAGGGAAGAAATGAGACAGGGAAGAGCTAATAAAGAGTGTGATAACACCCGGATTACTGTTATGGGTCCCTGGGACTCAATCTTGCTAGGGACTCTCTGAGAGATTGTGTGGAACTGGAAACTACCCAATTCAGAGTTGTCACCGAGGGATGAGAAAGCAGAAGGATTTATCCATAATCCAGCCCCTCATTGGCTGAGGATTTTCTAGGTGAACACCAGTAGGAAGGGTATGCCGGTGACCACCAAGGGGAGAGAGAGAGACAGACAGACAGAGGGGAGACTGAGAATCAGTGAATGTGAGAGATTCAGGGGGCATCTCTTTCTCTCCAAAGAAATGAGACACCGTGGTAGGAATTGTCAGGTATCCCCAGGAGACATTTTTCCGCCTGGCCCCTGGTCTCCATTCCCAGCCTTCCCCGCCCCAGCCCCACACCAACTTCTTTCCTGATTATCAACTACCGATTAGTGTGCCTGAACTTCAAGTTTCTTGGGTTAGCTAATCTTCTGGTCATATTCCAAGGGATCTGTATGTCTCCTAAGGAGAATGTTGAGGTAATTTACCACTATCTCTGTTCTCTCCACCCTCATCAGTGAAATGCTGTCAGTATTTTTCATTTTGTGTGCCCTGAGGCTTTGAATCCCTTGGAGATATGAGCTCTGAGTCCCAGAGAAATGAAGAGCCATTGACCTGCACACGATTGTACTTTTTTCTATTCTGTAGTAACAGAGAGGTTTTATAAGAGATACAAAGCCTCTTTATAGAACAATGGAGGGAACACCAGAATTTTCTAAGCTCTTTTATGAGTTTCTTTGGAAAATAAACAGAACTAAACCAGTTAAGATTTGAGTTAAAGGTGGGGGAAGGAGGATGGAATGTGAGCATGAAACACACACTGGAGTGACTGTTCCCTTCTGTGAATACTTGATTATTGAAAAATTATCAATAAATCATGAACAAAGAATACTTTTTGTTTCAATTTTTGTTCTGAGAAATCTGCAGGAAGTTCCTCTTGGCTTTAGATACTGAGAGATTTTGCTGTATCTGGAGAACTGAAAGTCTGGGGCCAAATTTGGGGTGGATGGGAGTGAACACTGGAGGCTGATAGTGGGGTTCTGCTTGCCTATGACCATGTTGAAGGCCACCAGCCAAAGCCCAACTGCAGTTGAATGAAATTGGATTTGTCGCTACTTGTTACAACAGCGTGGATTCAACACACCATGGGGGCTTGGGGGGGTGTGTCTCAGTGAGAGGGTGTGGGAGAACTTAACAGGATTTAGGTTTGTGTTGGGTGATTTGGGGGAGGTTCAAAGAATGAAGGGTTTGCTCTGGATGACTGCTGTAAGAAAGCAGCGGACTGATGTATGATTGAATATTCCAATTTTTATTAGGAAGTGGAGGAAAAGAGTGGGCTGGAATTTCCTGGTGGTCCAATGGTTATGACTCCATGCTTCCACTGCAGGGGGCGGGGTTCAATCCCTGGTCGGGGAAATAAGATCCCACAAGCCGCAGGGCACGGCCAAAAAAAAAAAAAAAGATTTAAGTGGTAAACAAACAGCAATTACTGCAGTGAGCCGAGAGAGAGAGGTGTATGGTCATTTTTGTAGCTTGCACGGTGTTCTTGTTTTTTGGTCTGTGCTCTGACATGACTGCAGAGTGGATTTGTTTTTGTCTCACTCCATCACAATCACAGAAGGGTGAAATGTTTAAGTGGAGAACGCTGGAGCCACTGCCAGGCTTGTTTCTTTCTTCCTCAGTCAGAGGCTGCCTTTTCCTTCAGATCTAAAGGTATTTGGGGCTTTATAACCTTTAGAGTCCCTTCCAACTTTGAAAAATCTAGAATCATATTTCTAAATTTCTAAACTAGGATGACTTTTGAGTGGAAGTCATCTCAGAGGGTATGGCATCCCAGCACATGTCTACAGATGGGAGGAGTCCTGTGGATGGAAATACTAAGAGAAGGCTTTGAGGAGGACATAGAAATTTGGTTACATCTTAATATGATCTTGAACAATGGTGTGAAAGATTGAATTACTGAATTGCTATCATATTAAAAAACAACCTTCTAGGGGAGAGGAGCAATATAGAGGTTGGGGTATGCTGTTAGGTATAAAATGAACTACAAGGATATATTGTACAACATGAGGGATATAGCCAATGTTTTATAATAACTATAAATGGAGTATAACCTTCAAAAGTTGTGAATCACTATATTGTACACCTGTAACTTATATAATATTGTACAGCAACTATACTTCAACAAAAAATTTTTTTAATAAAAAATAAAAAAACAACCCTCTGAGGGTCTTTGGCTGGGTGTGAAAATTAAACTGATAAAGACAGATGAACAGGAGAAAAGCATCCACATTTTATTGAATTTTTACATGTACATGAGAGCCCTCACAAGAGGATGAAGACCTGAAGAAATGACCAGAGCAGGAAGCTTTAATACATTTTAGGCAAAGAAACAATAAATTTGTGAAAAATTGACATGGCAAAGGGGCTTGGGCCAGGGGTAGTAAATGGTGAAGAAGTAGCAAGGTTTGTTTATATAGCCTTCTCTCTGGTGATAAGGATATCTCCCTTCCTCCTGGTACAGGGAGGGTACCTTTCATATGCGAGATTTATTTCCTGCTTTCAGGGAAAAAAGGCGAGAGCGGGAAGCCTTTCTCCTGCAGTTTTCTCAGACTTTTTGGAGGAGCGTGCCCAATACCAGCTTCTAGAGGCTACCCATTTCTCCAACTTCAAGTCTAGTGGCATAGCATCTTCAGATCTTTCTATCTCTATCCTCTGCTTCTGTTGTTCTGTCTCCTCTGACTCTCTCTTAGAAGGAAATCATTAGGTGTTTTTTTGTTTTGTTTTGTTTTCTTGTTTCGGGCTGCGGCACAACCAGGAATTGAACCCGCTCCCTCGGCAGTGAAAGCGCGGAGTTCTAACCACTGGACCGCCAGGGAATTACCGGAAATCATTATGTTTATTCCTTGTTTAAAATCATACAGTGGCTTCCCATTATATTTAAAAGAAAACACAAACTTCTTTCGCTGCCCCGAGTCTCCACTGACCTGGCTCTCCCTGTTTCTCTGGTCTGCCCACTCTTTCTCCTACCATCCTTTGGCTGCTCTCACCTTTTTGTTCAGGTGGTACCCCAAATCCAATCGCACCCTAGTCCTTTGCCCTTGACATTCTTTCTCAAACTGTGTAGTAAGAGGTCTGGCCTTTGTCCAGCTCCTGGGAAATAACCTAAACCCTTGGAATTTCCCGAGTGTTGTGTCATTCCTGGTGAGCTCTCTGGATTGTACCTGATCGTTTACTCTAATGAGATGACTCATGGGCAATCACCAAGCCAGAAAGTCCAATCATGTGATTAGGGGGTTGGGGCTTTGGGCTATGTGCTGTCCGCTTGACTCAGCAAGAGAGAGGGGCTGGAGATGGAGTTCAATCACTATGTGGTCAATGATTCAATCAATCAAGCCTACATAATGAAGCCTCAGTAGAAAGTGTGGCCATCGAAGCTTGAGTGTACTTCCTGGGTTGGCAATACTCCACTCATGTCACCTGTCCTAGTCACTGTTATTTTCCTCAGTGCCTAGACAGTGCTTGGCTCATGGCCAACAGCCAGCGATTGTTGCATGGATGTAAGAATAAGCTGCAGGTGTGTTGACTCATACGCACCAGAAACTGCGTGGATATAAATGTTAGCTTATTTACTGATTATTTTACATGTACCTTATCTGTGTCAGATTACTTCTGTCTCTGATACCAAAGTCCTCTAAGTTTGATTAGTAACCGTAATTGAAAGGTCTGGGATAATTATACATGTGCCTTGTGGTACAAAAGGGTTGGTTTGGGGCCAAGCATGGGGGAGGCTGGGGAGAAAATGAAATGATCCTGTGAACCAGCCTGGCAGCAATGTGCCAGGCTGTTTCACATATGATTAAGGAAAGCTCTTCATGAGTCCAGGGATATGTAAGTTTCACTTTCCCAGAAGTTGGGAAAACTTCTAATTATGGTAGGATATGCCAAGAAGACCTAACTTCCAATATCCCCACCCCATCTCCCTCCTTGGCCCAGCCTACTCTCTCCCACACGGGGATCAAAGGGTAACAAGATTAACCGTTGCCCAGTAATAACCACTGACGATAACTTCCAGCCCATTCGAGGTAAAAGATTAAAGTCTCTCTTTAATCCAACATGCCAAAATCTGAAAAACTTCCACTGGAAGGTCTTGATTCAGAATTCTTTTTTTTCCCCCGCCTCTTGGGGTTGATCTAAGTTACAGAGCCAAGAGGGCAGGTGGGATCACAGATGCCGTGGATCTCAGCCACTGAGGGTGCTGGGATCACTACGCCAGGCCTGAGCCGTGACACCCAAAGAAGGGGAAGAGTCCCTGGGGGGCGTTCCCCTTTTCTCCATACTCTACTCCACTTCACTCCCAGCCCCCAAACCCAGGAAAAAGGAAATTCTGGAAAATTAAATTACTCATGCTGCTAAGAACGAGTAACCCAGGAATTGCCTGGCGGTCCGGCGGTTAGGGCTCAGTGCTTTCACTGCCGGGGCGGAGCCTGGGTTCAGTCCCAGATCGGGGATCCAGCAAGATATGCAGAGCAGCCAAAAAAAAAAAAAAAGGTAATCCTGCTGCCTGCTGGGAAAAGGAAATAAAAATAATTCTCGGGTGACTCCAGACATCTGTTCATTTGAGCTCTGGTTTTCAGTAAGACTCTGTCTGATTCTCAGCACTTTGCTGCGAGGCTCCAGATCGTCTGCTTTCTACTTGTTTCCTGCCCGTTCCATTCTCAATCTTTGCTCTGACTGTAGGGGTTTATGTTCCTTTAACTAGTTAGTTTATTTCTGCTTTGGGGCTCGTAATGCACAAGATTCCCAATGCTCGGGAATCTTTCTTAGTCCTCAAGTCTCAGAAAAACCATCACTTCCTCCAGGAAGCCCTCCTTAACTTTGCCATCTAAAGTGGTCCCCCTCAGCCCCCACCCATTCCTCTCCATAATATCACCCTGTTTATTTCCTTCGTGACACAACAGACCGTACATTGTCGACACATTAAAGGTGATAAATTTGTTGAGAGTGAATGAATAAGCAAAGATATGAAGGAAGACAGTAAAGGATAGGAGCCGAGTTTTACACTATTTACATATTTTATACAGTGACTAGCAGAGCATTGGGTTCATGCTTAGTTTCAATAAATACTTAAAACATTTGAAATTTATGTTTATAAGGCACCTTAAGGATGAGGCATGATTTATCAAAAAAAAAAGTATGAATGAAAACTCTGTTTTCCTTGAACAAACAAACAAAAAAATTGCTTTAACTTGCTAGACCTCACTATTTCACTGTGAAATGGGGATCAGTATATTTGCTATGAGAAAGCAAGGATACTGCATAAGTGAAAGTGTTTTGTAAACTATAATAAAAGATATGCAAACCCACTCAAAGCCTTATTTTACAGAATACCAAAACACCGAAAAGCTCTAACTTGCCTAAGATTAATATAGGCAGTTATTAGTAGTACTTGTTTCCTGACTCGCAGTCTGGTGCTTTTAGTTAAAACTGTTCAAATATTATTATAACAACAATACTAAAAATAAAAACAACACATGCACATACACATTAATAAGCCAGTCTTCCACCTCAACAAATCACTTACTTCAATGTTCCTGATTTTTTCCAGAATGTCTCCATTTGAAACTGCAGTAAAACAATTTTGAACTTTTGAAATACCTTTTAAAGTTTTCAGCCAAGTTTTACAATTGGATGGCTGAATTATGTAAAGTCCAAAATACTGCCATTTATGTCATCATTTTAGATGACTGACTCAATTCCAGGATCCTCTATCCTGGTTCTCAAAAGATGTTTTGCAGATTTCTGGGTGGTCCCTGTAATACTTGCAAACAGTGTACAAGATTAATACTATTCCATAATAATGATACTAAGATATTATTTTTCATTTTTGCTCTCACTCTCTCACTAGTGTACAGTTACATTTTTTAGAGCCTACATGACCTGTGATATCCCAGCACTGAATACAGAGGCAGATGTGAGGATCTAGCCACCTTCGAGAAGCCAGACATTAGATTTGCAAAAACGTTAAAGAATACCACACTTCTCAATAAACTTTATTTTGCATTGGAAACAACAGTTATTTTTCATGAAAAATTTTTTATGTTAACCTGTAATTGGCTTGTTGCTATTTTTAATATAAATTAATAAATAAATACATTTTAAACATTTCTCAGTTCCAATCTCTAATGCCACAAATATTGATAGATATATAACCCAGATGAGCAAAAGCTCTTTAGGGTCCTCAGTAATTTTTAAGTGTCTAAAGGCAACCTGAGGCCAAAAAGCAGAAAAGCACTGCTCTCCCCACTGAACCTGAACCTTGAGATCCACTTGGTCCAATGCTTACCTGCTCAGCTGGGACCTTAAACCTTAGGCCACTCTCAGTAACTAAGTACTGACACCTTGTTTATTGTAGGGACACCTGAGCCAGGCCACGTCCAGAAGTATCCTCATCCTTCATCCTTCCTCATATGGATCTAGGCCTGGGGAGCTTTACTGTATGCCCTGGAAATCTTGGGGGTGGGTGGGAAATGGACCATCAGCTCCTGGGACCCCTTAGCTGTAATGAGGGGCTTAACCACATCCATAGCCTCGGCCCACCTCTCAGGTCTCACTTCCTCTATCTCTGACTTCCATTTGTGGTTCCCGCTCCCCTCTTACATCCTAGTGCATCCTCGCCCCAGTCCACAGTATCTGACGTCAACTCCAGTCTCAGGCTGAATGTGTCACTCTGATGTTAAAGCAACCGGTTTTCTGCCTGTCACGTTCTCACACTTCTTGGTTGGGAGCTATGTGGCAGCACTTGTGTTCCTGAGACTGGCCCCTGCCCCATCGTTACGTGCAAATGAGTTACTAAAGCAACGGCCTAATGAGGGAGAGATGGGGCTGGGGCTTGAGGAGGTGTCCAGGGGACCTCTGGAGGAGATTTTCTTCCGTGACCAGAAGGAAGGAGGGTGGTTTTCCTCCAGGGGGTGCTGTGCTGTGGTAGTAGAGGTGGCCTGGGCTCTCTACTTGGCTCTGAGACCGGGGAATTGGTCCTGGAGGCTGCGGTGGGTCTCTGCCCTGTGAAGGACCAGGCCGCCTGCAGGCACTGTGACCCCCTGGGCCCCTGTAAACGCTGGACAGATAAAGAGGGGGCTGTCATCAGACCCCAGCCTGAAGAAGGGCCTCAGGGGCCCAGAGAAGGGCGAACGGGGACACGTGTAGATGTGCGACCTGTCCCTCATGTTATAGAAGGACACATCTCCAGCTTCATAATCCAGGAAGATGCCCACCCGGCGAAGGCGCTCTCTCAGGGGGAGAATCTTCTTCGGGGAGGACAGGACGCGGTACTTGCTCTCAAACATCTCCAGGGTCCAGAAGCCGTTCTGAGGAACCAGTAGGGCTTCCCCTTTCCTCTTAACACTGTCTCTACAAACACCCACAGCCCAAACCATCACGTTTTCGACCTCCACCTCCCAGTAATGTCTCCCTGAGGTGTAGTTCTCTAGGCCCAGGACACAAGGCTGACAGTCAAATCTCTCTGGGTTGTCAGGCAAGCTCTGCCTGGAGGGACCCCGTCTCACACTTCTCCGGTCCTCTGACAGGAAGAGCTCGGGATGAGCGGTGTCTGGGTCCAGTACCACATCAGCTGCAGAGGAAGTCTCAGGTTTAGGCCTAGGATCTCAGGAGATTGTGAGATTCCTGGTCCCCAGAGAGATCCCAGAAAGCTGGTGGGAGATTCCCCCATGTGACCGCCTTTTCCGTGAAGGCCCCTCGATCCCAGATCCCAGGCAGCTCACAGAAAATTCCTGAGGCTGCACTTCTATCTCTTAAGTGGCAGGAGCACTGCCTCAGGTCGAGGAGAACTGGGGCTCTAAGAAATATAGAAAGTTCAGCAAATGAGCTGAAATTAATGGCTCCCGCTTTCTCTCAATGTTCTTAGATCTGCCCCCTTTTCTATTCAAAATATATGATCTCTGGGACTCTCTTTAGTTAAAAAGCTTCCCACATGGTTTAAACCAGCAAAGAGGACCTATCCCCTCCCCCTCCCCCAGTTAAGCCATTAAGGCCAATTTTTCCCTACACAGATAAGGGTGATAAAGTGTCCCTACACTGGTCCTCTGTGTTCTACCAGTTTAACCAGGTGACAACTGATTTAAATGACTAATAAGCGTATCCCTCAAAGGGTAAAAAAGAAGGATAATGTCCCCCAAAGTCTACCTGCCATACTTGCCTGAGAGGTGAGTATGGCAAAAGGTAGTTTTGCCTTAATAACATTGGTGTGACATCTATAGCTATGACCTCTCTGCATACAGGAAATGCCTCAGACCCCCGACTTTCTGCAGCCCTCTCCCATCTGCAGTTACTATTACTTAGTCAGTCTACATCGAACACAAAATCACTGTGTTAAAATGATTTGCTTCTTTCTCCAAGTTGTTATGTCTGATGGTGATAATTTTGAAATTCGAAAGAGGAAAGGTCCATGTGCTGTGGGATCTAGTAAAGCCTGCATTCTTTGATGCTTGTGAGCAGAACGTGACAAGTCATAAAACTCAAAGTGCTCATTAGGACCAGGCAATTGGACCCTGTGTTCTCCCACCTGCCCAGGTCCTCTCCACTGGCAGGCTATACACAGGGTTATCAGCATTCTCTTGGAGCAGGAAGGCATTTCTGGTCCCTATTTGTACACCCCTCAGCCAGGCCTGGGAAGCTTATTGCTTTTCCCACACGTGGCTCTTCCACTGTGCAGTCTATACCATCGCCCAGGTTATAAATAGCTAAGCCAGTATTGTCTTCTTTCAAATTAAGCCAGGATCCAAAGAGCAACAGCTACTAAAAGGTAAGCTTTCGGGACATCTATTATGTATGGTAGACCTTTGGTAATCATGGATGAAATTATTCTAAAAAAGAAAGGATGGTGGGAAGTAAGCTATAGAGTTGGTTAAGAGCTGCAGGGCTTCCCTGACAGCAGAGGTAGGCTCCGGCATTGGGTGGGATACTGCTGGTGAATCGACCCCAGGCTCCTGCCCCCGCTAGCCAGCCTTGGGTCTCCTTGTTCATCTCCTCTAATGTGTCCTGTTCGCTGCCTGGTGGGGAGAAAGCTCGGGATCTGAGGGAATGTCAGAGGCGCTCACCCGCATGTAAGAGGCTTCTTCTCCATCCTGCAATGGGACAGGCAGAGAGGTGAGCTTCAGGAGATAATGCAGGGCAGAATGCAAATCATGCAGGGAGTAGTTCAGGAAATGCTCAACTTACGCAGTTCTTCATGAAGTTGCTCTGAAAAAGAAACAGAAACAAATGAATGTCCTCAAGAGAAGAACTAAGAGAAATAGAGTTTGTCTTAAGTGATGATGGCTGGTCTTCTATTTGACCACTGTCCCCCTCCCCGGCTGCCTTGGGAATTGTCAAGATACCAGAAATAACATATGATCAGGTGGCTGGATATTATCAGTACTTATTTGGGTTTGCTCTTGTCCAACAATATAGGGCTATACGTAGCCAGGTGAATGGATGCAACATTTGCAGAATGGAAGAAAGCGAGGTCTGAGGGATTCATTACTAGGACACGAAGAGTTCTAAGCCCTTGCCGCTGCCTTTATTCACGTCCTCTCTCTCTTTCGCAGGCTTTTAGCTGCCCGAGCTGTGTCCTTTTGTAAGACAGTGAACTGTGTTCCTACTCTTTTACCTTTTATTTGACGTTCTTTCTCTTTTTCCACACGTTCTGTCCCCAGTTCCTTACGTGCAATTTCTTTCTCTTCATTTTCAATCTCTATTTGCATGGACAGAAGCTTTTTTTCCATTTGGAGTTTCTTGACGATACAGATGCTTCCAGCGATGATGAGGAGCAGAGAAGGCAGGATGACAGTCAGGGCCACCATCCAGGGAGATGTGCTGGGAATAAAGGATTCTGAAAAGGGAGCCCAAAAGTCCCCTTTAGTGAGAAAAAGGAGCCCTGGGATTAGAGCCCTTCCGGGCGCAGATCTGAAGAGCACCTCCCCTGCACCCCTGGCCCCCACCAGGTCCCTGCTCCGTCAGCTTCTCTCTCAGAAACCCCAGCTAGGGAAACAGACTTTGGCTCTGCACTGGCTCGCCCCACAGTGATTGCCAGGGTTGGGGCCCCAGAAGACAAAAAAGCAGTAACATCTGGAGTCACCATGGGTAAGACCAGGGTGACTAAAAGCTAACCAGCCATACTGAATCAACACGGCCACCACATGGTATAAGCCATCATCCCTTCTTGCCTGGAATTTTGCAATGCCTTCTCCCTGCTTCTGTCCATATCCTCTGCGGTCTGTCCTCAGCACAGCAGCCTAAGTGAGATCATGTTGTTTCTCTGCTCAAAACCCTGCAGTGTTTCCTACCTCACTGAGACTAACAGCCAAAGTCCATTTGTGGCCTACACTGCCTCATATGATCCAGATCTACTGTCTCTCTGAATTCATCTCCTCCAACTCTCCCTGCCCTCAATCCATTCCAGTCATACCTGTGTCTTGGGGGGGGGTGTCCTTGAAACTGCCAGATATGCTCCTGCCTCAGCCCTTTGCATATGCTGTTCCTGCTACCTGGCTTGCTCAGTCCTCAAACATCTGCATGGCTCACTCCTCACTTCCCCAACTGCCATCTTTTCCGTGAAGCTTTCCCCGATCATCCTATTTACAATTACAACTGCCTCATGCCCCTGACACTCTCTATCCCCGCCTCACTAATTTTTTTCTACGGTACTTATCACCATCTGATATAATCCACAGTTTAATTAATTATTTCACTCCTTGTTTTAATTCATGATTTCATTTACTGCCTTCTGCTCTTCTAGAATGTGAGCCCCATGAGGGCAGGTATCTTCATGTATTTTGTTCACTGATTTACCTTCGGTTTCTAGAACAGTGTCTTGAACGTATGAGATGCTTGTTCAGTATTTAATGAATTTATGAATGTCTACAGACAGAGAATTTCTCCAGCTCTGTCCCTTGGGAAATCTCTTGGGCAGGAAGGAAGGGCTTCAGCAGATACTACCTGCCCATAGATTTATGATTGTTCTACATGTTTGAAAATTGCTGCAGGATAAGGACCATAACAGAGAAAAACAAAACAAAACAAAACTATCAGATTTACCCTCAGAGAAGAGGCTTCCTACTCCTGTGTTTTGAGGTGATTTGATTTTCCTCTTGTGACAAGGGGAGAGGCCTCAGCTCAGCTGTAGCCTCTAGTTCTTCAGGGCCCAGGACCCTTCCACTCCATGCCCCTACTCCCATCTCCATGCTGGGCTCCGGTCTGTCTGCTGAGGATCCCGCCTCCATGAGATGAGCCTCCAGAGAGTGGGGAACTAACCTGGAATGAAAATCACAGTTTCCTTCTCCTGGTTGAGCAGGGTGTTGTTGACGGAGCAGGTCATGTTCCTCACAGACTCGTCCATGATGATCACAGCCGTGGTGACCATGAAGAGGCCATCTGCGTTCGTAGTGTAAGCCTCCTCCAGCGGGGGCATGATCTCACCATAAGGGTCCCTCCACACGGCATGGGGCTCTGGGTACCACCCTACAGATGTGCATTCCAGCCGGAGGCCTCCATCCTCGTGGCCCTTCATTTCAATAACGGGCTTAGAACCCAGGCCTGGGGAGAGAGACCAGCTAAAGAGGTAATGGTGTCTTAGCCGAAGTGTCTTAGCAGATCAGCTGTTAGTGATGAGAGCCAAGGGAAGCCACGAGAGAGCAAGAGGTTGGTGTCCAGAGAAACTGATGACGCACATTCCATTCTGTGAAGGGAGAAAGGAAGGAAGGAAAGGAGGGAAGAAAACCTTGATGTTGGAGAACACCAGGTGACCAACATGTCAAAAAAATTGTGAGATCTCTAAGTGGGGAAAGGATTACATTGTACTTTTCTTTGTGTTCCACCTACGGACCCCATCACAGGAGCAAGCATTTATCTGCCTCCTAATAGATACTGGTTGATTGATTCATTCAGCTAGAGATTTTAATTTTCTCACTTACGCGTGGGTGTGTCCACTGTGACCAGAAAGAAGCAGGCTTTCACTTTCTGCCCTGAGAGGACTTCTCAGTAGCTCTGGCTTCCTGAAGTTCTAGGTCAATACAATAAGGACAGAAACCCGCCAGGCTGGCAGAATCTTAAGAAACTTTTTGAGTTCAAGGCACTGACCCTCTTCTCCTGGTTTAGGACTTCACATCGCCACAGCTATCTGATAATCATAAGCAGCTGTTGGTTTTTAGGAAAATTGACAGAGCCAGTGTGCAAAGCCAACCCTTACCCCAATTCAGAGATGTTTACCTTCCAGTCAATTGGGCTCAGTCAATTAGGTAATTTTCTTACAGTCCCTTGACAACATTCCCCTATTAGATCTGGATGCTTCCGGGATCCTTAAGATAAAAACATCACCTCCTTGGGCTTCCCTGGTGGCGCAGTGGTTGGGAGTCCGCCTGCCAGTGCAGGGGACACAGGTTCGTGCCCCGGTCCGGGAGGATCCCACGTGCCGCGGAGCGGCTGGGCCCGTGAGCCCTGGCCGCTGGGCCTGCGCATCCGGAGCCTGTGCTCCGCGGCGGGGGAGGCCACAACAGTGAGAGGCCCGCATACCGCAAAAAAAAAAAAAGAAAAAAATCACCTCCTTAATGTCAGCAGATCATCGTCAAAAGTCCTAAGAATCTAGACTCTTCCTAACTTATTCTATCTTTCAGAGAATCCTCAATAAAAGAGAATACTGGGTAGGAGAGAGCTGCAAATGCATGGTCCTGGGAGACTTCTGCCCCTTTAGCCAGGTGTCCAGCAATCATCCAGACTTCTTTTAAGGAGTTCCTTTGTTAAGCCTGTCCAACCAATTATACCAGAGACAAAATTAAAGCAGTCACTTAAGCCTTACTGCTTCTTGCTCAATTTGATCTTTTCAAGATGGAAAATAAAAAACAACTAGTGGCATATTGAAAGGCTCACACAGAAACTTTGAAGTGGGATAAGATTCAAAAGAACTTGGCCAGATGGAAAGAAATCCTACAGAATGTTCCGGAGGGGTTCGATAAGGGCAAGCAGGAGACAATAGACTTAAGGACAGAACCAGCCAGCCGATTAACCAAACTGAAAAACAGTAAGCAAACAAGCAAACAGGTGTACACCAACTCGCTTCAGAGTGGGGCAGGTCAGGGTCTTGTTTACAGGGGAAGAATGGAAAATTCCTGCCACATACAAACACATGGTGGTCAGCTCTGTAGTGCTGCTGTGAACAGAGTCAGGACACAAGCGTGGAGAAACCCTTCTTCCATGATATTCTATATTAATCAGATACAAAACTGCCCTTCTGAGTAACGAAGATGGGATCTCCTGCCAGTCACGTTTGAGGCCCACTGGGCAGGTCGCACTGTCCACAAACCTCCATTGGTCTGGTGGACTGAAATGCCATTGATTTATGTGTGTCTTAAGGGCTTTTCCGTTCTTCAAACATTTCTTTTAAAGTATAATACTCTGACACCGGAAGTGAGGTCATACCTTAAAGCCAATAAACTTGTAGAAATCCCAGTTTAAATGCCACTTCTATCCTGAAGCCTGGCCGAATTCTCACTCATTTTCTCTGCGGGACCACTAGGCTTAATATATAATTTACATGTCAGTCACTCACACGACAACTAGTATTTGAGGAAAGGGAAAGAAGGTAAACTTAATGTTTATCAAGAAATGAGATGTCCATATATGCTGTAGTTTCCTGGGCAGTCCTTGTTGATTCCACTTGTCCCTGTGCAATTATTGACAGTGCCTCCTCTCACTCTCAAAAATGTGCAGTTTGAGTGATAAACTATATGGTCCCCTATCAGAAGCCCACACGCCCTGTGTTGTGCTAGATGGGACTTCACACTGGATGCTCTCAGTAGCCCTAGACGTGCATGGCTCACTTCCTCACTTCATTCTCGTTTTGTCCGATCGCCATCTTTTCCGTGAAGCTTTTCCTGACCATTCTATTTCTAATTATCTTACCTCCTTGCCTCCTAGAACTTTCCATCTCTTCCCTGCTTTATTATTTTCTATAGTACTCATCGCCATCTGATATAAAATCCAGTTTAATTATTTCATTTATTTCTCTGAGCACCCTCCAGAATGTGAGTTCCACGAGGGTAGGGATCTTCATGTACTTTGTTCACTGATTTATCCTCAGTTTCTGAAACAGTGACTTGAACATGAGATGCTTGTTAAGTATTTGTGGAATGAATTTATGAATGTCCGCAATGAGGGGTGCGCAAGGGTAAATTTTTCCACTCTGATTTTGATATCAGCCATTCATCTTTTTCACTCCTTCATTTTACAACTACTTATTAAGTACCTGCTAGGTGCCAAGCAATTTGCTAGATGCTGGAGACATAGTTGTGAATAATTGCTGGTTTTGATTGTGATGTGGACTATTAACGCTTTAAAAGAATGTCTAGTAACAAAAACCTGAAAGAGTACTTTTTAGTGCTGTCTACAAAAATTTTCAGTTCACCTGGGCCCATGGTTAGGCTTGTACTTCCCTCTCCTGTATAGTTAGGCATAACCATGTGACTTGCTTTGGTCAATGAAATGTGAGTATAAATAACATGTAGCACCTCCCAGGCAGAAGCTTTACAAACCAGTGAGTAATTTGCCGGGCTCTCTTTCCCTCTGCTCAGGTGAACCACAAAGCTCCAGGCAGATCTGTATGAAGTAGAGCCCCACCAGACTCAGGAAGGATATATTTCATGTGTTAGAAACAGACCTTTGTTGATTTAATGTACTGAGATTTGAGGGCTGCTTGTGACCAGAGCATAACCTTGACAATCCTGACTAATGCATACTTCAAAGATGATTAAAAGCATGGACTGGTAAGAGGCTCATGGAAAAAGGTTAAAAAAAAGCAGATCTCAGGCTTAGAATAGAGATAGCTCAGGCACGATGTGATGACCACTTACAGCTTTATGGAGCAGATTCATTTAATCCTTCAATAATATTTGTTGAGCACCTGTTATGCTCCAGGGTCTGTTCTAAAGGTGTGGATATAGCAGGAGAAAAATAGAAAACAATCCCTTATGAAATCTACATTCTAGTGGAAGAGCCATAATAATCTGGATAAATACGTAAAATGCATATATGTAAGAAGGTGAGAGGTGCTGAGGAAAACAGTAGGGAAGGAGGGTAAAAAGGGTCAAGGATGGTGTTTGATCCTCACACGCATGGAAAATAACTTATGAAAAAGAAAAAAATAGATTGAAATCACATGTGAAAAACTTCTCTTTGGACTTAATGAAAAAGGTATGGAGCATCATATATGACTGGCGAGAGTGTATATTGGTACAAACACTTTGGAAAACAAATGTGTAGTACCTATTAAGGATGTATATTTCTTATTATACAGCATGTCTCTTCCTAGGAACCTGTTTAAGTTGGGGATTTTGAGAAGTGGCATGTTGTGGACTGAACTGTGCCCCCGCAAAATTCATATGTTGAAGCCCTAACCTCCAGGCCCTTAGAATGTGCATGTATTTGGAGAGAGTGCCTTTAAAGAGGTAATTAAGTTAAAATGAGGCTGTTAGGGTGGGCCCTAATCCAATCTGACTGGTGTCCTTATAAGAAGAGGAGATTAGGACACACAGGGAAAGACACCAGGAACGTGGACCCACAGAGGAAAGGCCACATGAAGACACAGAGAGAAGACCACATGAGGACCCAGTGAGAAGGTGGCCATCTGCAGGCCAGGGAGAGAGGCCTCAGAAGAAACCAAACCTGCTGACAGCTTGATCTTGGACTTCCAGCCTCCAGAACTGTGAGACAATACATTTCTGTTGTTTAAGCCACCCAGTCTGTGGTCCTTTTGTTATGGCAGCCCTAGCAAACTAACTCGGTCAGTAGAAGGCAGTGTTCTAGTTCTTGACATGAGTAGTGGTTACATGGGTTATAGCTCATAATAATTCAGTAATCTGTACATTAATGTTCTATGAGTTTTTCTGTATAATACTTCACAATAAAGATGTCTAATTCTAAAACATGTTACTAAGGAAGATGCTTAGAGATCTCTCACAAGTAGGCATAAGAATAATTTGTAGGGATTAAGCATTCGCCCCTACTCAAGGTGACAGCTGAGTTCCGTGTGTGCGTCTCAAGAGTTGATGCCCACCGTTTAGCAGAGCAAACCCACTCACTGGGTCCTTGAGCAGGGGAAAGCCACCCTCCCTGTTTAAAGGGGATTCTAGGCAAAAATCTGCTGGTCTGCAGGGGGCCTGAGGTGAGGAGAAAAACTTTCCCTAAGAGTCAGGCTGTGAAAAAGCAATGGAGCAAAATGGAAGGTCGTACCTGCCACTATCAGGTACATGATGGCCTCGTCGTAGGATCTGCCTTCTTGGAAATAACAGCGGTAGATGCCGTTATCGTGGGCTGTGACGTTGTGTATGATCAGCCCCACGCTCCCTTTGCTGATAGCTTCGCTCACAAAGATTGTTCTTCCCCTGTACTCCTCCATCTGCTCCTCCGTTCTCTCTCGATGGCCCTTGTACACGAACACTGCAGGGGAGAACTGCGTCCGGAACCACCGCACCTCCATGCCCTCAGCGTTTTTCTCAGGTGACAGGTGGCAGTGTAACTTGGTGTCTTCTCCCACCATGGCCAGAATTGGATCAGCTGGTCCCAGGACAGTAAATTGGACTGTTCAACAAAGCGGTAGAGTCAGACAAGGGCACCAGCCATCAACTCTCTAAGGTGGGAAAAGAAGTGGATATGCCAGGGCACAGACATGTTCTTTCTAAGGGGCTTCCTGGGCTCAGGATTCTGGGGGCCAAGAGATGTGGCTGGTCGATAGTAACAGACACCTAGCAGGGGTAGGAGGGGTGTCTATTGAGGATGCTAATGCTTCTTGAACAACACATTGAGAAGCATACCCTGATACCCCCCATGGACCCTGAGCTTACACAGATCTTTTTCTATTTCCCAAACCAGCACAGTGCCTGGAGTATACTATAAACTTGAGCTGTCCAATATGATAGCCACTAGCTAGTCCCAATTGGAGTGTGCTGTAAATGTACAATACACACAATTTTGAAAATTTAGAAAAAAATGTTAAGTATCTCACTGTTCATATTTTACATTAATTAAAAGTTTAAATAATAATATTTTGGTTATGTGGAGTTAAAATAGATTATGAAAGGTTGTTTTATCTGTTTCTTTTTTAAACGTAGCTACTAAGAATTTTAAGTTATATATGCAGCTCGCCTTTTGTGGCTCTCACTGGATTGCTAAATGGAGGGCGCTGGGATCCGTTCGAAGACCGTGTGCAGAACGAAAAGGTGAGCGAACACAACTGCAGCCCTTCTTTACCCTTCCTCTTTGCAGAGTGAAGTGCTGATTTTCCTTTCTGAGAAGTTGATAGGAGTTAGTGGCATGCACCCCTACCTGAGACCGCTGCAAACAAGCTGAGGAGGTGGAAGAAGAGAAGGGAGCCTGGCAGGGAGAAATGCAGAGAAGCAGCTCGCTCCATAAGCACCCACGAGAGGCAGGGACGGGAAGCCTAGAGAGACGTGGAGAATCAGCCAGGGAGACTCGGCACTACGGTTCTGACCTAGGTCAAACTTTCCTGTAACCCGTGTTGGTTATCATCAGCGCCCCAACTGCTGTCTTGGGCAGCCCCCTTCCTCTCCTGGTTCAGGTATTTACCGATAGATGGCTTCATTAAACATTCCAGGGAATAAGCCAACAATACAACGATCGGGACTACAGTTTTCCGGCCTCCTCGGCTCACTTCTCCGGCCAGAGTTGAGTTTCTTCAGACGTCACTTGATATTCTTCCAAACCCATCCTCCCTCCCGTCCCTTCCTCCTCGCCGCGAATCTGGCTCGGCACCAAGTCAAGCCAGGGGTGGAGAGCCTCCCTCCCCTCACCCCCGCCCCCGGAAGCATCCCCTAACCGGGACCCCGACTTTCCCCTTATCAGGTTCTGTTCCTCCCGCCTACCGCCCCCCACTCCCCGCCCCACCCCCGAGCGGTAGCGCGTCCCCTCCCTTTCTTACCTTCTAGAATTAACTTCTGCGTTTTCTTTTCTCCTCTGACGCTCAAATGATGATTTTCCGGTTGTCCGTCTTCCCCCTAAACCCGCCCATGGGCACAGGCACAACCAGACCAAACCTTCCCGAAAGCGGAGAAGGAACTTTTCTTCACCTCCTGTTAGTCGCGGCCAGGGGGCTGCGGTCCCTGGGACCCGGTCCACTCGGGGACCACAAAGTCACAAGATCTCCAATGAATGATTTAGAGCAGGCCGTGGGTCAGCCAGCCAATGGCATCCCTGAACCTGCTTTCTCACCAGTTACTGGGTAGAATACACAGAAACAGCTTAGGACTTAAAAACGCACAGCTGCACGGAGCCTTTAAAAAACTTTCCTTTTTCTTTCTTCAGAAGCGAGATACTTTTCATTTTTTTATTGAAAAATCCTTGAGATTCCCCGAGGATTTTGGCGTTGCTGCTAATCACCAGGAGAGGCCTGCCATGTGTAGAAGTCTGTGTGTGTGTGTGTGTGTGTGTGTGTGTGTGTGTGTGTATAGTGTTTGGGGTTGGGGGTGTGATGACGTAAGCATAAGCATATCTCACAGCTTCACATGTTTCTTAGTCTTGGGTGGGATGGAGCCCAGTTGCCCACATGATAACCAACTGATTAATGTACCCTTTATGTAATTTTTCTCTCAGTTGGCTTTTCTCTTTTTATTTATTTTCGAACTTGAGTTTTCTGGGATCAGTTCTCAAGTAGACAACGTGACTCCGAGTCCTTGACTCAGAGTCAGCTTTTGGGGAACCCAAACTAAGAGATGGATTCAGTAGAAAGTTCACCAGACATCATCAACAGTGAGAATTATCTTTTCTGCAAAAGGACACTCTGAGATGTATACCTGGGTTTAGTAAGTGAACGAAGGGCTACAGATAAAATTTCCAAAGAGTCACTCATTGAGATTCACGGGAATCTCCAATCGTGGAGGCCCTTAGTGTATACAGGACAGAGGCCTCCTCCAGAGTGAGTGAGGCTGTGACTACGTGTGCTAGCCTGAAGAGTTCACACCAGAGTCTTTACAACCTGTGATTATGACACATTACATGGCAAAAGAGACCTTAAGGTTATGGATCTTAATGTAGAGAGATTATCCTGGATTCATAGGAAGATTATCCTGGATTATCTGGTTGGACATATCTAATTACATAAATTCTTAAAAGTGGAAAAAGGCAGGAGAGTCAAAGAGATTCAGTGGAAGAAGAAACAGGGTGATTCAAAGGCTGAGAGGGATTCAATCTGCCATTACTGCTTTGAAGCTGGAGGAAGAGGACCACGAGCTGAGGAACGTGGCAGCCTCCAGAAACCGGCAATAGCCCTCAGCTGACAGCCAGCAGGAAATGACAGCCTCAGTCCTACAACTGCAAGAAACTAAATTCTGCCAACAATCTGAATGAGCAAGGAAACAGATTCTTCCCGAGAGCCTCCAGAAAGGAATGCAGCCTGCAGACACCTTGATTTTAGTCCGCTGAGACCCATGTTGGACTTCTGACCTACAAAGCTGTGAGATAGTACATTTATTTTGTTTTAGGTCACAAAATTTATGGTAATTTATTATGGCAGCAATAGAAAACTAATACAATAAGGACTTTGTGAAAATGTTGCAGTGAGGTAAATTGTGAAACTGTGGTGAGTAAACTGTAGGGGCTTAAAATCTAGAAAATGCTCAGTTGAAGAGTGAAGATTATTAACACATTTATTTAACAAATAAACTTGACAACCACACGCCCTGTGACGGGACAACCACACGCCCTGTGACGGGACACGCTGTCCCAGAACAACCACACGCCCTGTGACGGGACACGCTGTCCCAGAACGTACAGTTTCGATTGTAATACTTGGAATTAATGATGAAATGTTTTGGTTTAAAACTGTTTGTACTGTAACGGCTTTTATTGCTAACCGCTTGACTTGGCTGCTGTGAAATTGAGCTTTGCTTCCCAGCATAATGTGAACAGGAAGACACTGGGTTCCAGATGGCCGACCCAATAGTTCAAAATTAGAACGAACATCCTGTTACCCTGGGATTTAAAAACCACACCTGTACAAGACTCGGGGTCTCACCCTTCTTTTGGTGAGGCCCCGATCGGTTTGTGCTTTTGTGCTTAATAAACGCCTATCACTAATCTACTTTTGATTTGCACTGGATATTGGTGTTCTGTCTTGGTTCTGATTCCTCCCCGAGGGAAGTTCGCAGGTGTGTGCAAGACCGCAACAGCCCGGTAGAGGGGATACACTGGTGAACAAAATAGTGATGATAATGAAGAGTAACTTCTGCCCGGTACCCGTCAGCTGCAAGGAACATTCGTTAACATCAGTAACTGATCAGGCGTGGAAATATCCCTTTCCTGGAGATGGACTCTACAGTGTGATCAAAATACTGCTAAAGTTCATCTAGCTTCATTCCTCCCAAATTCTTGTTCCACAGGCAGTCTTTAGGTATTAAGTTAGGCTTTCTAGAGACCTTAAACTTAGGAGGACTGCTTCTGCTCCAGGATTACTTATCACATTGGCCGGGGTGTGGGGGTGGAGGGGTGGGGAGGTGGATGGGGGTGGGGCGGTGGTGGTACTCATGCCCTTTAGTAGTTAAGATTTTGGCCTTTAGTCCTTTTGCACTCCTGTGTGATGCAGTCACTGTGAATTCATTCTCTGGACCAACTCACCCGGCAGAGCCAATCCAGCGAAGCGCTGGACCTATGGCTCTGACTGTTGACCTTGAAGGAACCCAGTGGGGTGTGGCCTCCATAGACACCTACAGTGATCCTTGCCCTGGGGGGCCCTGGGAAGGGACACTCAGGGCTGCACATGGTCCCTTCCCCAGAGGGGCAGTCGGGCTGGAAAACAGGCCAGCGGGTAGAGGGTGGGGGACAGGGGCCAAACATCCCCCGGCAGCACAAACTGATGAATTATATAAGTCGCTTAACTCGGCCCTACCTCAGTTTCCACACTTGCGCAATGAGGCTATATCACAGGGTTGCTGTGAGGATTAAAGGAGAACATTTATTTAAAGCTTTGACACAACCCCCAGTACACTTACGTCATCCGTAAATGTTTTATATTCAAATCACAGCTGTCATTTACTAGCTGAGTGACCTTTGGGAAGTGAATTCACTTTTCTGCACCCTGGTTTCTTTCTCCATATAAAGGAGACAATAAAGCAGTATCAAACTCAACTGTCCATATGGAATAAATAATTGTATGAATACTAGTGAAGTGCTTCACACAGTGTGTGTCTTTGGTATTTTACGGTTGTGATTTGTTGCTGGTAGGGAAGAGGCCCTCGGCTTCAGGCTGGGCAGGGAGAAGCAAGGACGTTACTTCAGCCTGAGGCTCCCCATTCTCATCAGCTGAGTCCAGGGCCACGGGGGTCTCCAGAGAAAGGTCAGGCTCTAGGTCAGGAACACTGGAACGCCCCACTCCTGTCAATGCTGGGCAAATGGTCAAGGCAGTGGGCTCCAAGGTCAAAATTCTGAAAACGGGCCACAGAGGCCCAGAGAAGGAGGTGTGCGGGAAGGTGTACACATGAGATCCATCTGTGGCGTTGTAGAAGGAGACCTCACCAGTCTCGTAGTCCAGGAAAATCCCCACTTTTTGAGGAGGGTTGGCAATTGTCAGTTTGGTCCGGGGGTCAGTGAGAGCCCGATAGTCATTCCCATCAGACAGCCCCATAGTCCAGAAGCCATTCTCGGGTGTCATTTTAATCCAACGTTTTCTCTCCACGTTCTCCCTGCACACCCCGACGTGCCACTCTTTCCTGTCCCCAACCTCTACCTCCCAGTAGTGTCTCCCTGACGTGAAGCTCTTGCAGCCAAGCACACAGTAATGCCAATCAAATCTCTTGGGGTTGTCTGGCAGATTCTGTCGTTTGTCTGCTCGCTGCAAGCTCCTCTGGTCATCAGAAACAAGCAGGATGGGGTTTGCTGTGTTCGGATCCAATATCACATCCGCTGCAGAAAGTTTGGGGATGGGGTCATGGGTCAGCCATTGTTCCTAGATCTCAGAGCCTCAGCCCTCAAGGCCTGGGTCTGGTTGAAGAAGCCCAAGTCCAGAGCTGGGTGTCCCCAACCTGCCCTGAATGTGACCCCCTTAGCAATACCAAAAGAAAGCCATCAGGGGTCTTAAGTTCAGTGGGAAAGAGGAGGGTGATGAGGGTCAGGGTCTTCTTAACTGACACCTGGAGCTGGCTCTTTCCTTCTGCCTTTTTCCTGTTTCCCTCCCCGAAATGACTCTGCCCACCTGTGCTTCATAGGCACATAGGTTTAAATTTCAATCCTTGCACTACTGCTCATGAACTGAATGTCTTTTCCTTTTCTCTTTTCCCATAGACTTAAGCTATATAATATCTTTAAGCCTCAACTTTCTTAACTGAAAAATGGGGATAAAAATACTAATCTCTAGGGTAGGAAGACAACACATGTTGTGTATTTGGCTCAGGGCTGGGCATGGAGGAAGTGGCCTGATCTTATAAAAGCTGCCAGGCCTTTTCTGTGCTAAGGGCCATGTTGGGGGCTTTATGTGCTCCCAGACCCACTCTCCATCTTGCTCCACCCTCTTCTGGGCCCCGGGAATCTGTCCTCTATGGACAGTGTCACTGGGTTCTCTTGCCTCTGGTCACCTGCTGGATTTGGCCAAGGGGAGGTACTAGCTGAAGACTGGAAGGAGAAAGGAGAGGCACAGCATTTACTCTTCCCCCTTTCTTCCCTGCCAGCTTCAGATGGTGATGCTCTAACAAAAGGATGACTTTTCTCAGGCAGCCCTCTCCTTGAGCTGTAGCTTCCTCTGGGCTGCACCCTCTCCCTATCTCTTCAGGCCCAGGGGTGGTGACAGCTCCCCACTGTTGTGAGTCCTGGGGGACGGAATGTTCCTTTGTCGGCTTCCCTTTACTCTCTTTTTTGCCTTTGTAAATAGTTCCTTCTTTAAACCCTCTTCAACCACCCATTTTGAATATACCATCTCTTTTTTGCTGTTTTTTTGACCAAATACACATTCATGAGCTCATTTAGTCTTTACCTCAACTCTCACATAAATAGGAATTACAATCATCGTCTAAAATTGAGAAGAGTGAAGCTCAAAACATCAAGTGACCTGAGGACACACAGCGGCAGGAGGTGGCATACGGAGCTTGGGAAAGGACAAGATCTCTGAGCATTGCTCTCTCTCCTTGGTCATGTTGCATCCTCGCTCTCCCTGTAGTATTAGTTCGCTCTGCCTGTCCTTCCCCTCAGCTCCACCTTTGATACCTCTTCCTTCCCATAAAGGTCTACGGAAGCCCAGGAGGGCAATTCTCCCTGGTTCTCTGGGCTCTCAGTGGCAGGGCATGGGAGATGGGCACAGCCTTGAGATCGAGACCTCAAGTCATCTGCCCGGAACTCTCCCAGTCATGGGGACTTGTCCCAGAATCTCAAGACTTGGAGAAGAAAAAGGGAATATGGTCCCTCGGGTTGTTGTCCTAGGGGACATAGTGATTCACTCACCAGCTTGGAAGAGGGCCTTCTTCCACTCTGAAAGAAAGGACAATAAGGAAAGGTCATTAATTCTGATCTTTCCCTTACCCATTCTCCTCAATAAGCCTTTTCTGTGTCCCTTCAGTCTCTTCCAGTAGCCAGCTTCCTTCCTCTACAGCTCTGACAGACTAGGCATAAAAGGTCTCAAAAATGGTGGACTTCCTCATCACGCTGGGGCTGCAGGTGACATGGCCAGGCTATAGTAGGCTGCGTGCTTGTGTGCCAGCTGGGTGGGGAGTGGCTGAAAGTGCCCAGATGCTGTATCTGAAGGGCCTCTCTGAGGCTGCAGAAAAGCAGGGGTGGTATTCCCCACAGAAAATGAGCCTCTTGGTTAGATCCGAGTATTCCTACTGGGAATGCCAATGCGTCACACAGCAGGGAAAATGTTTAAATGCTTATACACATGAGCCAGGAAACTCAGAGGACATCCAGGTCACTCACCAGGATAGGCCTGAGACTTCTTCCCACCTACAAGGGAAGAAAGGCAGAGATGTCAACTGAACTCTGTCATTTCCTTTCTCCTCCTTTTGCACCCATCTCTCCTTCTTTTTGACCACCTACCCTTCCTACTTCCTCCCTCTGCCGTTCAACTCTCTCCTCCCCTCTCTTCCTTACGGGGGTGGAAGGGAGGGGGAATGAAGGCCCCTTTCTCCATTAAAAAACCAAACAAAACACTCATGATTCTCTCCTCCTTTCTCCCCAACAACCACTTCCCCCCAATCAGCCTCCCATATTTCTTTTCTTGGGAAAAAGGATCCGGAGCATTCCTTCAGCCCAGGGCAGAGTTAGTGGCTGAGGAAACTGGCTGGAAAATACTCAGGCAGAGACAGTCTTGGATGAGAATTTGGAGAAAATGTCAGAGCCACTCACGAGCCATGTACTGGATCTTTCTCCACTCTGCAATGGAAGAAGGTGATGAGTCATTAAGAGGCCCAGCGGGGGATAGGAAGATGAGCTTGGGTCCCTGGGGGCATCAGAACTTACTGAGTTCATACTTGAGTATCTCTGGAAAAGAAGCAGAAAAAAAAAAAAAAGTACTGTTATGGGGATGGAAGGAGGAGGACCTCTAGAATATAAACCTTAAAAATGCCCTAGTGCCGGGTTGGGTGCACAGGATGGGGATGCAGAGAGGTAGTCCGGCTCCCTCCTGTAGGCACAGGCCTTAGATTCCCTCTCGCGGTCAGATACCTTTTATTCTTTGTTCCTGCTCTTTTTCTGCCCGTGCTGTTTCTTTTTCCTCTTCTGCTTTCTCTTTCTCCATGAATAGAGCCTCCTTTTCTTTCCTCTGTAGCCACAGGAAGTAACCAGCCCCTGCGAGGAGCAGCAGACAGACAGGCAGCGTCCCCGCGAAGACAGCGATCCAGAGCTGGGCCCTTATGAAGAAGGGATCTGCAATGGGATCCAGTCTTAGCCTCTCACCCTCAGGACAGGGTTCATGGAGTTTATCTCCTGCCGTCAAATGATCTTCCTCTTCCTAAGTTCTCAGGGAACTTTAGGGAAGACTGCAGTAAACCCTAGTAAGGGTTTGTAGTTATAGCAATAGCAAATACCATTACTTGTCTCGAAAGGTCTGCCTCTCACATGTAAATGTGATACTTGAGCATCGCAATCAAGTTTTTTCTAATTAAAATTTACAATAGGTTATATTCACTTGTTCAAATATCAAATTAAAAAAACATAAAACATCACCCAAATCTCCTTTTCACTTCCTCTGCCCGTCTCCTTTAATTAGACTCATTTAATCAGCCTAGTATGGTGACTAAGAATGTGCACTTGGGAGCTGGGGGGGCCTGGGTTCAAATTCTGATTCCTCCACCTGACTAGCAGTGTGACCTTGGACTAATTAGTTAACCATTCATTCCAGGTGTCCTCATCTGTAAAACGGGGGTGATAATAAAATTAATAATAATAATAATAGAATAATAAAACCTAACTCATAAGGTTAAAGCATTAAATTAATGTTTATAAAGCATTATAAACACATAGTGAGTGCTATGCAAGAGTATATTAAATTTAAAAATATAAATGTATTCTTATTTTTTTCTTGTTTACTCCAAAGATAACATTCTGTATAAACTGCTCTGTGTCTTGCTTGTTCTGTTCACATTGTATCTTGCAAATCTTTCCATATTAGTACAGGCAGAATGCCTGTGTTTCCTTTCAGAGCTGGGCAATATTCCATTGCAGAAAAGTTCCCCATTAATGGATATTTGCATAGTCGCTAACTTGCTCTTATAGTTAATGCTATAAGAAATAACTTTTTACATGGGTAGTTTTCTACACATGCAAGCATATCTGTCAGATAAATTCCTAGAAGTGGGATTTTGGATCAATAAGTAGGTAGTTTAGATATATATTGCTATATTGCCCCCCATAGCAACTGTGCCAATTCATACCAAAAATATATCAAATTATGTATACCAAAAAATGTCTAAGAGTGACTGTCTCCCCACAATCCTACCATCAGAATGTTTTATCAACCAGCACTGTTTTGTTTTGTTTTATCTTGTTGCCGGTCCCACAAGTGGAAAATGTTTTAATATACATTTCTCTATTGAGTGAGGTTGGACACTTTCATATGTCATTCCTTTTCTGTGAATGAATAATTCATATCCTTTGCTTTTTTTCTACTGGTTTGTTTCATATTTTAAGGAGATTAGTGCTTTCTCTAAATTATGAGTTGTACATATTCCCCCTGCCCTCATTTTGTCATTTGTCTTTGCTTAAGGATTTGATCTTTACCACTTCTCCCCCAATTCCCATTGCCTGTCACAGTTTCTGGCACATAGGAAATGCTCAGTAAATACTTGTGACATTATAACAGGGAAAAAAAAACATCCCCGGAGCAAGAAGACACCTCTGGAACCCTGCTCAGTGGCTCGTTTTCACTGCAAACTCAGCACAGAGAATCACACGTCCTCCTTCCTTCTTTTCTTTTTTTCCTTTTTAAAATTCATTTTTATTTCATTTTATTTATTTTTATACTTTTCTCTTTTTAATATGGCTATGCTACATTTCAATTGGTTAATGTTTAAATTGTCATTTTTTAAAATTTTCTACAGATTAAATTTTACATATGCCTCTTTTAAGGTGCATTTAATGGAATTTTAAAAGTTGAAGTATGATTGACTTATAATATTATATTAGTTCCAGGTGTTCACATCTTTCTTCTTCCAATAGCCACAGCTCAATATACCTGAGGCTAAGCAGGGTACTGACCTGCAATGGAAATCTGGGCTGTCTTTTCCTGGTTGAGGAGGGGATTTCTGATGATACAGGACACCCCTTCTCCAGAGCTGCTTTTCACCGTTAGAGATGATGTGACTGCATACAGGCCCGCTCCATCTGTAGCTGGAAGTGCTGCCACAGCTGGCATGTTCTGGCCCTTGGCATCTCTCCACTGTATTTGGGGCTGGGGATACCAGCCGGTGGATGTGCACCCCAGGTGGATCCCTCCATCCTCATGGCCCTTCATTTCAATGTGAAGATCCGAACCCAGAGCTGTGGAAGGGACAAATGAGCCTCAATTCTTGGGAGCCTCCAGTATCAGTGAGGGTCTCAGCGGGAACTGTATGGCGCATCCACGTTAGATAATTAAAGTAGGGTTTCATTAAGAAGCTGTTTACAAAAGGGTGGTCATTAGTGAGGAGAAAACTATATGGGGCAGAGCAATAGCCCAGGGCCAGGAACAATAGAGCTGTTACCACCCACCCCTAAACCCAAAGGGAGGTGGAGAGGAAGCCGTTTTGAAGACCTAAAAGGAGAGAGTCACGTAGAGAGGACTTTCATAAGAGGAGCTGTGATCTTTGGGAAGAGCACGCAGCCAGCTAAAGGTGGCCCTGCAGGGAGAAAGCCAGGGGCGTAAGTACCCGGACTTCTCTCCTCCTCCCCTCCTCTATCCTCAGCTATGTTTCCCCATTGACCAAACTCAGCCAGAAGCCACAGTGCAAGAGGATGCTCTGAGAAAGAGAAATGCAACCTTTGACATTGGACATGGGTCTGGTTTTGGTGTTCTCCTGGGGAACACAAGCCATTTCATGGAACGTCAGCATCAAAGGGCCCTTTGTCACTATGACGGGTCAAGACAAAAACAAGACCAACAACAATCATGTCTGAACATAGAGAAAAACACGAGCACCGTCCAAAACACAACGAAGACCAAACATCCTCCTGTCCTGGCTGTGAGTGACGATGCTCCTTTACCAGTCCCAGCTTTAGCTTCACTCTAGTCTTCCTCCTGGGTAAGATTTAGGAAGATACCCACCCACAGAATTACACTCCCCCTCCTCCCTGGCAGCATCCAATCCAGAGCAAAGCCTACTTCCATAAACGCTGCCCCAAATCCCCTAACAGAAGCCCAAAGTCTGTACCAAGTCTCCTCTAACAGCCTCTTCCTGAGACCCCCAGTTCCCACGTGGCATGGACTCCCCCTCCTGCAACAAGGATTAAAGTCAACTGGTACAACTGCAGGGGTGTTCCTGGGAACTCGGGTTGGAGAACAGTTGCTGTACAGACGCTGTCCCTACAGGTCAGCCTCCCAGGGCTCACAGCAGGGTGTACCTGGTGGGGTGCCAGAAGCCACAGGGAATGCAGCTGAACCCAAACCACTGCGCACCATCTCTGAGGAGATGTTTTCTTATCCTTCTCATCCCCGACCTTCCACTTTCCAGCTTAGACCCTGGCCACCAGCAGGAAGGAGTTCTCTACTTGATATGATAGGGTACAGGAGGGAGTCTTCCTGGAGGAAGACCTGCATCTTTCCCAAGGGCCTCAGAGAAACAAAGTTGGAAGGCAGCGGAGGCAGTACCTGGTGATCAACCAGGAGCTCTGCGAGGTGGATTTGGAGAATGAGCTCTGTGTCTGCCCCCAGGCCCCACAGAGGAATGAGCTCAGAACAAAACCCGGAGGCTCACCTGCAACTTTCAGCTCCACCAAGGCTTTTTCGTAGAAGTTGCCATCTTGGACATAACACAGGTAGTTTCCACTGTCTGAGGCTCTGACGCTGTGAATTTGGAGAGCAGCCTTCCCTGCAGTGATGCCATCTCTTAAAATCTCAGTTCTCCCTCGATACTCTGCTGTCTGTCTGTCTTCTACTTCCTTGCCTTGTGCATACATGAAAACTACCTGCCTGAGGCTGGATCTCACCCACGTCAGTTCCATGTTCTCTGCGCTCATCTTCGGGAACAGGTGACAGGGCAGCTCAGCGTCTTCACCCACCATGGCCAGGATGGGCCCAGGGGGTCCAATCACAGCAAACTGAGCTGGTCAGCAAAAGGGGGAAACTCCATGAGAGGGAGTTGGGGCCATGATGGTAAGGGGGTGTCTCAGGCAGAAAAACCTAGAGAGGAACAGGATCCTGACAGAAGGACATTTGTCTTAATGGCATGTGTACTTTCAGTTTGTGATGGGACTTCCAGGAATGAACAGTCAAAGGTTCTGTCTGGGCGCTAACAGGTAATTGTCTGCTTCCGATACATAAAAGCAACATCGTTCCCTACCTGAGCAAGAGGTGAGCAGCTGGACCAAGATGATGCAGACAAGGAGGTGGGGCAGACGGAAGTCTAGGGACGGCGCCATTTTCATCTGTGCTGCAAATAGAGAGAGTCAAGGAGTCAGGCAGAAATACGGCCTGGAAGAAGATGGATAATTCTGCGTGGAATTCTGAGGTTTCCACGCAGAATTCTTCACCTCAACAGGGCCAACTCAGGGCGAAGCACAGGATCACTAGGGTGATGACCCAAGATCTTCCTCTGCCAAAATGTCTGCTTGGGAGTCTCTTCACCTTTGCGTTCCAATATGGAAAATCTCCCATAAAAGTATGTATGTTAAGTGTACAGACAGTAACCCTAACCCATCAGGAAATCCTTGGCTCTGCTGTCTGAACATGTTCAGAATCTTTACCCGTGCCCGCACTTCCCCAGCTACGCCAGGTCCAAGCCTCCACCATCACACTCTGATTAATACCGGACCTTCCTCTCTGAGTCCCCTGATTCTGCTTGTATCCCCTGCAGTCTCAACACAACATCCAGAACATTCCTTGAGTCACATCCTGTCACTCCTCTGCTCAGCACTTTCCAGTGGCTCCCATTTCACTCAGAGTAGATGCTGAAATCCTTCCAGTGGCTGGCATGGTCCTCCAGGACCTGCACTCCTCATTTCATCTCCCGTACTCTCCCTGTCTCTGCTCCGGCCACACTGCCCTTCCTGCCGCTCCTTGACCAGGACATGACAGAGGACCTTGACCTCAACTCTTCCCTCTACCTGGAACCCTCTTCCCTGCATATTCACAAGCTCACTCTCTTGCCTCCTTCAAATCTTTCCTTTAAAGTCAGTTCCTCTATGGGACCTTCTCTGACCACAGAATTATGGCAAACTGCTCCCACCCCCCTGAATCTGCTCTCTTTTTCCCACTGAATTTTCACCACTGAACATTTCATACATTTATCGTGTGTCTCCACCTGCTAGAATGTAAGCTCCACAAAACAATGATATTGGTCTGTTTTGTTTCCTGATGTGTAAGAAGCCTGTAGCATGGTGGTGGTTCACATGGAAACCTCAGTAAATATTTGTTGAATGAGTGAATGGATGAGGAGTTACATATTAAACCATCAATACTCACTAGCATTTTAGTTCACTTTAGATGATCAGATTAGTTGGTGGTCATCCAACTAATGGATGGAGAGGAGGGGAGGCGGAGAATTTATGAGAATAAGTGTTTTTCTCCATAATGACAGTGCTCTTTTGGTCTGGCTTAGAGAGCAGAGCTTGGCCTCTTGTGGTCCCGCTGGGCCTTGCCTATATTAATGTGTTTGTTCCTATTTTTCAATAAAGTGGTTTCAAGGAGCAAGCCTGTCCTGGACATGCAAGTGTTGCAACTTGATGTGCCTTAACGCACTCTTTTCACAATTGTTCTGGGAATTCCCTGGCGGTCCAGTGGTTAGTACTCTGCGCTTTCACTGCTAGGTTCGATCCCTGGTTGGGGAGCTAATCCCATGCGTGGCCCCCCAAAAATTGTTCTTTGGGGGAGAAACACCTGTTCTTTGGGGGAGAAACATTTCTGGAAAGGAAGTGATTCCTTTCCTTTCTTCCCTTTCCTCATGTGTTCACCAACGCTCCTCGGCAGATGGCCTGCCTCTGGGCTCACCAGCAATGGATAATTTTCCTACCTTGGTCTTTGCACTGCTAGAGAAGTGCCTTTTAGGGGCGGAGATGTATGTGCACTTGCACAGAAGGGGCAAATATGTCAACTGAGAAGCACACAGCAGCCCAACGCAGCTCAGACCTCTATGCAGTGCTGGCGTTCTTCCAGCTCAGAGGCAGGGCCCCGCAACTCCCCAGTCCCAGACCAGTGTTTCCAAATGTATCTTGGCTCAGAAAAGCACATTTACCTCCTTTTAGGCATGGTCTGTGGGATCACTGTAAACTTTTGTGTTAAGGGAAGTGTGTGGCCCTTGCCAACTAGCCAGGCTTGATTCTAACTGGAGTTCTAACTCGGCTTCCATCCCAGCCACCCCAGAGTTGGCTGCGTCCCTAAATAGTAGAGACCCTGAGAGTCGGCCTAGGTGGATTACTCCAAGACAGGACTGAGAACTGTAGAAGTAGCCCCCTCCCTTCTCCCATCATGTATTCTTTCCTTCCCTGAAAACGTCAGATGGAATGGTATGCCAACAAATGACTCAGGGTGCCCGTCTGCGAAGCAACACTGCCGTCTCCTCTAGGCCCCAACCCATGGCCATCACCAAGTTCAAATCACTCTTCCATCAGACTCTGGTCAAGATCCTGGCAGATTCCCTGGGTCACCCAGAGGCTGAACCTACCACTTCTTTTTTTTAATTTTGGCCAAGCTGCACAGTTTACAGGATCTCAGTTCCCCGACCAGGGACTGAATCCAGGCCACTGCAGTGAAAGTGCCCAAACCTAACCACTGGACCTCCAGGGAACTCCTATGAACCTACCACTTCTTAATCCCAAGGCAAGTGAATGGGAGAGTTAGGAATAAGACCAGGTCTCACCCGTGTGTTTTCATTCATTCAACAAACGTTTATTGAGCACTCACTGTGTGCCAGGCCCACTACAGGTTAGGTGTTGGAAATAAAAAGGGTGTGGGAAGTAAGTCATGGCACTATGATTCACGACCTTTGTGATCTCAATCATGTGACAAAACCTATCTGAACTTCAGTTACTCATAAAACATTGTGAAATAGGAACTTTAGAACGTACATAATTGGCTCAGCAATTTCACTTCCAGATATCTGGTCCAGCAAAGCACTTGCATGGGTGCAGAGAGACTTATGTGTAAGGATGACACTGAAGCATTATTTTTAAAAGTAAAAAAAAAAAAAAAAGATAAACAACCTAACCAGCCACTCTAACCACTAACAGGAGACTGGTTAGTTAAATAAAGGCTCATCTGTATGAGGGAATTCGATATGGCAGTTAAGAGTGATTTACAGTCACTAACTCAGATAATCAAGATATATTAAACAAAAAGAACACTGCAGAAAAATACTAATGATCCTATTAAAAAACAACAACAAAGCTATAAATTTGTATATACATTTTTATGGGATCGCCTTAAAAGAGTTCTGAAGGGCTACATGCTAAAATGAAAATCAGAGATTGAGTGAGAGACACTTGTCCTTTGCCCCCTATACTTTGAAAATTGTTTGAATGTTTTCAATTTTAAAAGTTTTCACGTTTTACTTAACAATTAAAAATTCTTACAAATAATTATTGTGACTGTAACATATTAGTTGTTCAGAAAATACCGACTCCTGTAAATCAACTGTATGTCAATAAATAAATAAATAAAAATAAAATACCAACTCTTCACACCAATCCCCCCAAAACAAACCAGCATGAGGCCCGCATTCATAGTACCTGCTGTCGTGATACGTGCACCGGGAACTGCCTTTGAGAACAAGGCCCGCAGAGGCGGGTGGGTGGGTTGAAGAGGAGCCGGGAGCAGAAATCTGTGCTGCTGGGAATTCTCTGGAGCCTGCCTGAAACCCGGACAACTCTCAGACAAAAGGCTGCCTTTCACCATATCCTCTGCTCTTCAAAACTACTCTCTAAGCTGCTAGAGAGAGGACAGTATTATTATTATATAGGTAACAATTTCAGTGCTGTCCTCAGAGTGAGGAATATATTTTCACTATTTTTTTTAGGATATTTATTGGGCTTTGTTCCTGATTATAGACAACTTCAAAATGGAGAAAAATATGAAGGAATAAAATTTAAATAATCTGTGATGGTAATCATATACTTTGTTTCATGGGAATATAACTATTTCTGGAAGTATTTTGGCCATAGATATATACTAAATGCCTGAAAATTGTCAAAATTATAATTTGACCCAGAAATTCCACTTGTAGAAATTACTCCTAAAAAAAAAAAATCAGGTATTAACACAAACATTCATGTTTAAAGCGGTTCATCATAAGTAAGATCTACAACTGCAAGATGTAGATACAATTTAAATGTCCAAATTCGATCCAGTTTTGTTACAATTAGAAATAAAAACTCTTTATTAAAAATATGATTCCTAATGACTATATGAAAATCCCTTTTATGATTGGACAGTGTGTTTGTATCCATTCTCCAACTCTTGTATATGTAGCTTGGTTCAGATTTTTGTAATTGCAAATAATTCCGTAATGCACAGCTTTACATATAAATCTTTAAGGCACATCTCTTTTTAAAATCTCTTAGAACAGATTCCCAGAGATGACTAAGAGAGATAAGAGTCCTTTGCTCCTTTCTGACCACAGTAAGCTCCTAAGAACATGCAGTTGGCGAGTTTTTTCATTCACGTTGTCTCCTTCCCTTACATTTTCCAATTCAGGTCTTTAGCCTTTGCATTGTCCTGCTGCCTCCACACCCTCATCCTCACAAGCACCAATCCCTTTCTCTGGTTGAGGGCCTCCCTGGAGGCCCACTCTCAGCTCTTCAGTCTCTCTCCCTCTAGGGCTTTTACCCATTTTCCCACACTTACCTCTTGGCTATCCCATCTGAAAATCACAGCCTTCAGAATAAAGGTAATCAATAGAGGCTCTGTTACCTGGAAGAAAGGAAAAAGAAATATGCCTGCTCACTAGGAAAAGCAGTAACAGGGTCATTCTGTGGAAGAATTAGTCTTTGGATTGGCTCAGAGGGGTGTTTCTCATCAGTTGCTGGGCAGAAGCCAGTGAGGAAGTTTAAAATGAAAACTGAAACTGTATTGGATTGTACACGGTGAAGAAAAATTCCAGCCTAATTCTCACACTGTGTCACTCTGTGTTTTCCTAATTGAACCACTTATGTATATGTATGTGTATAATCAGTCTTTCATTATATATACCTGTTTTACATCTTCTATATGATAATAGATTTATTTTATATCAGAAAAGATTTACTGAGTAACGAAATAAAAGATTTTAACATGTGAAGAGAGGAAGATGTGCATTAATTAAAATGTTTCTGTGGCTATTTGCTGACATCTGTTTGCATGTACACAGGCACGTGGAGGAGGATTTATCTTTTACAACAGAGCCAAATGAGAGTATGAACAGAAAACCAGACCCACTCCACCTTTTTTAGCACCTCTGAAATTCAGGTCTCGGATCCATCACCAAATAACATAATTTTCAGATTTCCCAAAGCAGTGTTGCCGGTGACCGATTGGCATGTTTTACATTTTTCAGAAAAATTCTTATTTGGGGTGTTGCTCAGAAGCCTCATTCACCTTCTGAGCCTTATTTGTGCTACGTTTGTATTTTCACGTGTATTTCTTTCTACTCTGCCAGCAGGATTCTGTATTTTCCGAGGTTAGATTCTGGATAGTCTGTGGATACTGTTTCTATAAGGGGTCTTTGGGACAAAGTGGTCTTACCTGTGGCCTAGAGCCTCCCAAGACAATTTATTTGCCTCTTGAGACAATGATTAAAGCTCAAAGGACTTTGATATGACTTGGCTGATGGAATTTAATTATATATTGGGCTGGCCAAAAAGTTTGTTCGGGTTTTTCTGTAAGATATTATGGAAAAAACCTGAACCAACTGTGTGTGTGTGTGTGTATTTTCCTTTTTTTTTTTTTCCCCCTACCAGTGATTGAACCCGAGCCCACAGCAGTGAAAGCATGGAATCCCAACCACCGGACCTCCAGGGAATTCCCAGAATTTAAATATATTCCAACAGTTTGAATTTAGGCTCTGTGGTGGAGATGGCTGGTTGCTTGTGCAAGCTCTATTTCCTGCTTTTTTTTTTTTTTTTAATGTACAAAGAGCTAGCATTCTTTCTGTGGTAAGGTAGATGTCTTGGATGGCCCATTCAAGGAAGCTCATGGAGTCCAGCTTAATAAAACCTACACACCTCGCATCCTGATGGAATACTGGTAGCCCATATTGAGGCAGTATTTCTGGATCAGACTGTGAGGGTTTGAGCAAACATGGCAAGACAACCCTGGCCAAATTTTCTCAGACGGCTCCAGTAGAGCTGGTGGTGACCCACCTTGCTTTCTCATTTCCAATGAGGCAAAAGGTCCCTGCTTCTTAGTACTCAAACCGAATTTTGGGGAGTAGTGCAATGTGCCCATCCTTATAGATAAGAGAGGCCAAGGAACTAAGTTTGAGCCAATGATTTTTTTTTTTCTTTTTTGCAGTACGCGGGCCTCTCACTGTGGTGGCCTCTCCCGTTGCGGAGCACAGGCTCCGGACGCGCAGGTTCAGCGGCCATGGCTCACGGGCCCAGCCACTCCGCGGCATGTGGGATCTTCCCGGACCGGGGCACGATCCCGTGTCCCCTGCATCGGCAGGCGGACCCTCAACCACTGCGCCACCAGGGAAGCCCTGAGCCAATGCTTTGAAGGCGGAAGTTGTTGGGTTATGCTTCTCAAGACAGGTCTACGATCTTCTACCTCTTTCTTCCTCTTGCCTAGAACATGGTCTTTGGAGCTGGAGTGCAGTGACCAACTTGTGACCATGAGGCAACCTTGAGAATGGAAACTACATGCTGAGAGGGCAGAGAATAAAGACAGAAGGAGGCTGGGGCGTGGATGCATCTCTGAGCTGCTGGACCAGCTCTGGACAGCTGCCCTCTGATTTCACTTTATGTGAAAGGAAAATAAATCTTGTTTTATTTGAGCCAGAAGTACTTCTGGTCTCTATCCTCAGCAGCAAAATACAATTCATCCCTCCCCAGTCCCCACTTATCAACACTTTATCTTGAAACTTTTCAAACGGATAGCAAAGTTGCAAGAATTTTTCAGTGAACGTCTAATACACCTATGGTCTAGACTCTACAGTGAACATTTTACTATACTTGCTTTATTATAATCTATCCTTCTGTTCACACCCCTATCCATCCTTATTTATTACTTATTCCAATATTTATTGATTTATTTGGTACCTTCTAAAGTAAGTTACAAACACCAGCACTTTCCCTTGGAGACTTCAGCAGACTATCAGGCAGAACAGAGTTCTGAAATGCTTGAGGCACCAATGCTATGTCTGAAATATAAATGTAGGAGTATCTTTAAGTTATATGTTCTAAAATGATCAGGGGGTTATTTTTATCTGGCTATCCCTAGCTCCTAAATGCCCAGCCATCCCCAAAGACATTGATGGTCTGGCCCCAGCTACCTGGCCACTCTTACTAAAAGTCAGGGCTACCTCCAACAGGCTATGTGTAAGCAGGAGGGCTCCAGGACTGCCTCTCAGGAACAACCTCGGCAGGGACAAGCAGTGCCTCAGGTCCCTTTTGTCCCTTCCCTGGCACCTACTCAGAGAAATGCTCCTTTCTCTGCTGATACCACAAGAAGGGACTTGAGGTTCTTGAGGACCTGTAGGATTTAGGCCCCCAAATCACATGAAGAAGGGCAGGCATAAAACCACTTATAAAGGAAACTGAGGAAAGGCATGGGATTGAGTTCAGAAATAAAATAAAATAAATAAAATAAAATCGAAGAGTGGGCATGATATCACAGAGAGGTGAGAAGGTAAAGCTTAGCTCAGAAAGTAAAAATCTGCCCTCCCGGTCATCAGGCTGGGCTAACCGACATGCCTGATAAAGCCAACTCCATACTTAACAGGAAATAGTATTTCTCTCAAGGTCATGTTGCAGCTGCAAAACCCTTCTCTGAGTGCTTCCTGCTTTCTGACTCACTGGGAAATTTCGTTTTTAAAATTCACAGTCTGTCAAAAAGATTTGCTGCTGGAAATCATATCAATGAGAATGAAATATTCCCCTCTTGTCTGGAGGATCCAACCTACTTTGACACAGAGAAGCAAACTTGATTTCAAGCCTAGATGCTAAACTTCAGAGAAGGGGTTTCTAGGCACAACATTTTGTACCTCTTAACTTTATGGTTTCCAAAGAAATAGGCTCCAGATCCACTTCTCATCCAGACCTTTACATAAAGCCTGGGGAGAGAAATGCATATAAAATGGAGCAGGAAAGAATTCATTTGCAGGAAAGAATTCATTGATTCAGCACACTATTATTGAGAACCTACAGTCTAGTAGGTATCAGGCATTGCAGTTAATATTGGAATGGGGAAACCATAGACTTGGAGGCCAGGTTGCCTGGGTGAACTTAACTAGCTGTGTGACCTTGGGCCAATCACTTAACCTCTCTGTGCCTTAGTTGTCCTATATGTAAAATAAGGGTAATAACAGCACCTATCTTTTGGGTTATTGTTGTGAGGATGAAATGAGATCATTCAGGCAATTTGCTTACAACCATGCTTCATAGAGATTAAGACATAAAAATGTATGTGCAGTAGGTCTTCCCTGGTGGCGCAGTGGTTGAGAGTCCGCCTGCCGATGCGGGGGACATGGGTTTGTGCCCCGGTCCGGGAAGATCCCACATGCTGCAGAGCGGCTAGGCCCGTGAGCCATGGCCGCTGAACCTGCGCGTCTGGAGCCTGTGCTCCGCAACGGGAGAGGCCACAACAGTGAGAGGCCTGCGTACCGCAAAAAAACAAAAAAAAACCAAACGTATGTGCAGTAAAAGGTAGATTTGGTCCTCCTTCTTAAGGTTGATAGATTGGATTGTCCTTTGAGGATGATGAGATGGCTGGGTTTGAAGCTGAAGGAATGCAAAACCGAAGGGCGGGCTTCTACTGTTGACTTTAGGAAAATGAGCCTGATAGATACCAAACTGTAGGCAGATACTTCTTTTGCAGGAAATAGGTAGCCCTGTACCTAATAATATTTCAAGTCCCTTTTGTATGGCAATTGTACTTTTAAGAATTTATCCTAATGACAAATGCAGTTTGGAAATTTATTCCGTGGAAGTGACCAGAGCTGTGCAAAACGATTTACATACAAAGATGTTTATAGTAGCATTATTTGTAACAGGGAAGAAAGAAAACCACGTTGATTATGAATAATATAAGATTTGTATTTAGGATTTGGTGTTAAGTAAAAGAAGCATATCGTGGGACAAATATAACAAGGCTCGATTTTCATTAGAAAAACTGTGTGTGTATGTGTGTGTGTATGTATTTGTATAAGCATAGAAAAAAGTTAAAGAATATGCACTTAACTGTTGATGAAGTAAAATATTCTAAAGGTAGGAAGATATTTAGGGAAAGGAGCAGTAAACAAATTCACAAACTGGAAAAGAAATCTTGGATCTGGGGTGAAAAGTGTCACTGAAAGGACCAGTGCAGTTGCTTTATAAAGAATGACTGGACTCTGAGAGGTTCTATGATTGGCATTAGATGTAAGAATGTTGAAGGCAGCATCGATTCCCAGAGCATCAGGGTGACCTGGAGAAGTGACTTTTCTCTGTGCACTTTATTCAGTCTCTCCCTGGGTTGTACATGCGTCAAAATGAAATAATGTCTTTGTATGAAAAGACTCAGAAGACAGCCAAGGCCCATCCAGATCCGCTTCCTGCTGCTCTATTATGCAGACATTAATGACAAGGAGCTCAAGATCAGAGATCACTCTCCACCCACAGTATCTTGTCTCTGCTTCCTTTTGGGGTTCCTTTTTCAGTTTCCAGCTGGGATGGCAACACCAGACAGACTCTCTTGACAAGATTCTGTAGGGTTGCATTGTCCTTTCTTGGCCTCTGCACCACTCAGCCTTGGAGAATTATAAACTGTCCCTAGTCTTTATCTGCAGCAAAGGTCAGAGGGGCTCAGCCTCCACTGCTGGCTCAGCTGGAGCCTTGGGGGCGTTGTCCCCAGAAATACGGCACCTCAACCCCAGTGCCAAGTTCTCCCCTGGACGTTTAACCGAGAGAAAGCCTGGAGACAGATGGCCTCAGTGGCAGATAGTCAGAGGGTTTGGGTGATAGAATCAGAGGCAGAAGGAAGGCCGAAGAGGCCCAGAGAAGGCGGCCTGGGGGAAAGTGTACACGTGGGACCCATCGGCCACACTATGGAAGGAGACATCCCCAGCCTCATAGTCCGAGAACATCCCCACCCGGCTGGGGGCCTCGCTCAGGGGGAGGACAGTCCGAGGGGAGGTGAGGGCCTGGTACTTCCCAGCATAGAGTTCCATGGCCCAGAACCCATTCTGAGGTGACTCTGTGATTCCCCCACATCCTTTCTATGTTTTCCTCACAAACCCCCAGCTCCCAGTAAGTCCTGTCACCCACTTCCACCTCCCAGTAATGTCTCCCCGAAGAGAAGGACTCGTGGCCCAGCACACAAGGCTCAAAAGAAAAGCTCTCAGGTTTTTTTGGGAGATCCTGCCGCGATTTTCTCCGCCTAACACTTCGGTGATCTTCAGACAGAAAGAGTTCAGAGTAGGCAGCGTCTGGATCCAGAGTCACATGAGCTGCGGAAAGAGCGAGAGAGAAGAGAGGCCCGTCATCTTTGGCATCCCAGGGCCCTCAGTGACTGGGAAGAGGGGGAAAAGGAGCTGGTTCTAACCCCTGAAGTTCCCTTGCTTCCTCTACAAAATAGCTGGAGGGATAAGTATCTCCCCCAAATGTCCTCAAGAACATGCTTCAAAGAGCTACTAGGAGAGCTCAGAAGCTTACAAGGAGGAGAAAATCCAGATTCCCCAAATCCGGAGGTTCCTGGACCCCAGGAGCAGGGGGTGGCCAATCACATTTCTCTCATCCCCCACAGCATTTTGCAACCCCCTCTCATGTCACTGCACTATTATTGTTTATTTCACGTTTCTCTCCTCTACTAGACTAGGACCCCAAAAGGTAGAGACTATGTTTGTTCATCTTTGCATCCCCACTGTCTAGCATTGTCAGACACTGCCTCACAACGGGTGCTTAATAATACTTGCAGAATGAAGGGCTGGGGAAGGTCCCACGGACAGCCTTCAGCCATGCCTCTTTGCCAACCTGAAGCCCCAGGAGACTGCGTGGAGGACCACTTGGCCAAGCTTTATGGCCAACTGTGTAAAATATCTGATCTCATCAATACCCATCTTTAATAGACTTTCCCTGAATCTCCTAGCTTAGAAGAGTCATATGGGAGAAACTTTTACGTGTCACCAAACATTGGTTCCTTTTCCTCCTGGGGACAAAGCTAGATGACATTTCCCAGCCTCCCTTGCGTATCCAGGAGAAGAGTTGGTTACTTCAGGCCTGGCCGATGAGAAACCTTCTGCACATTATTTCCACTCCTTTTTCTGCCATTTGCTGGCTCAGTACGGAGTAGAGTGAGGCCCTGGGTCCATGTTGAGCAAAGCTCCCGCATCCCCATATGATCTGTCCTGAACACTGAAGAGATGGAGAAGTACACTTTCATTGTGTTTACCTAATGAGCTGTTGGGGCTGTTTGTTGCAACAGTTAGCCTACCCTGACGAATACAAGCCATGACCCAAAGTCAGTTCCCTGCATATACTGTTTCTGTGGACATTTCTTCCATGTCCTAGATACCGAGCACTCCCAGATGGTAAAACACAGGCCATGCCCCGTCAAGGAACTCAGTCTTGAGACAAACAAAGAAACAAACAATATCACTTCAAAGAGAAAGTCTTCAGTTGAACCGGTTATTTGAAATTACTGAGCCTCCTTCATGTTAAGGATAAGGGATCAGAGCAGATCTATTACAACCCTACGCCACATAATGAGGGGACGGAGCATAGCCGGCGGGACCAGACTCCTTGGGCTTGTATCCCAGTGTCACCACTTCCTGGATGTGTGATTTGAAGCCAAGGTTTTTGCCCTCTCTGTGGATTAATTTCTTCCGCTGTAAATGGGCATAATAATAGCACTTAACTCTTAGGGCTGTTGTGAGGATCCATAAATGGAAGAATATACGTTAAGCACTCAGAGCTGCTTCTGGTGCACGGTAGTAGCTGCTCAATAAACGTTAGCAATTTTGAAAGACAATTTACTAGGTTTTATTTATCCCTCCTCTTTCTAGGATTCTCCATGGGGGTACTGGATACCAAGTGGCACCTCTGCTCTGAGGGGAGAGGAGCTTAGGTGGACAGAGTCACCAGATCTCCTCTAAGATGCACATAACCCACTAGAGACTGACCGTCATTTGAATGAAGCCTTTCTAGTTGTACCCTCAGGTCCATGATGCTAAAGATATTGAAGAGTAGAAAAACCCAAGAGAGAAAGTGGATGAGCAGCATTTTAAGAAGAAAAAAGAAAAAAAAAACAGTCGAAACTGCTGGAAAGGCAGTAGGTGCATGTGCTGAACTGAGATTGGGCAGCACCTGATCTTGATGCTATGTGGATTCTCCCTGGGTCTCCATTCATTGCCCGCCCAGCCAGGCCACTATTTGGAGCTGGAAGATGGAGAAAGACAACTAAGATCTTCTTTTATGGAGTCCTGGGCCTGAGGCCATAAGAATTAGACAGCCACTCGCCAGAATAGGACCAAGCTGTTCTCCGATCTGCAATAGAAAAAAGAGAGGTGAGCGCTCTGTGGCCAGAGCCATACATTTCTTGGCCCTTTCTGTGTTCTGGCTGCCTCTCCTTCCCGTCCTTGGCGCCCTCTTCACTCATCTCGAGCACTTGTCTGGCTGATTCCCTCATGTTCCTCACAAGGACAGTGTCTAGGAAGAGGGAGGCTGGACGAAATGCACTCTTCTATTTCCCCTTCTTGGTTCCTAAGCATGGGCTTGGATGCCACGGGGAGCTCTTTACTCATCTCTCCTCATTCCCCAAATTAGACGGCTTAGTGGCTGAAAGGCACCAGCTTCTGCAAACTCATGTGAAGGCTGCCATTGCTTGGGACACAGGACACAGGACACAGCCCTGGACACAGGACAGAACTCTGCTGGATTCACTCCTTTCCTCACTGTGATCATGCTTCACTCATTCCCACGGTCAGGCACCTGACCTCATCTTCTCCTGCATCTTTTCCATGACCTAGTTTACTGTCCTGCATGCAGGAAGGATGGCCAGCTGCCTGGAAATCTGTCTCTTTTATTTAGTTAGTCTCCGCAGGGAGCATCTCTTTTTCATAGCTAATATGTCCCCTCTTGCTGTGATTAGGGACTCCCACACATTTTTTTGTACCTTCACCTGGGGAGCTGCTAGTGTGTTCTGGGCCCTGTGTCTTATTGGCTATTAGCTCACGGCTCTTCTGTCGATCCCAATATGTTATTAGCCACAACACATTAGCCATGAAACCCAAAGCCAGTTCAATTAACTATTCAATGTTCCTGTTTCTTCATCTGTAGGTTGGAGATCAGACTAACACTTGCTACTTAAGTTATCTGGGGAGGACTTAGAATAACACCTGCAAAAATACTGAATGGCCATGCTGCACACCTGAAACTAACACAATTTTGTAAACAAACTATACTCCAATTAATACAATTTTTTAATCTAGAAAAAGGCATTTTAAGTTATGCAAGGTCACCAGAAAAAGAAAAAGATACAGAGGAGCAAAAAGAGTAAGTTATATTTCTAGCCCTGACCTCCTGTATGGACTGCACACTTGGTTATCCAACTGCCTACTCTGCATCTCCATTGGATCACTAATACCCTCTTGCACCTTTCCATTCCGTGCTACTACTCCCCTTGCTCCCACTACCTGTTTCTCTCTCGGTTTCTTATCGCAGAAAATGGCAATTCCATCTTTACAGCTTCTTAGACCTTGGACCTTGGCGTCATCCTTGATCCACTCCTTTATTTGCACGCCACATTGAAGTCTATCAGCAAGGCCTTCTTACTCTATTTTTAAAATAAATCCAGCACTGACCCCTTCTCACCACTTCCAACACTCCCTCTCGGTATAAGCCATCCTCATTTCTCCCCTTGATCTCTGCAGCAGCTCCCAGCTGGTCTTCAGGCTTCTATCCTGCCCCTCCTAGCCTCCCCACTTTCCCCCCCAGCCCAGTCTCAGTTTAGCATCTAAAGTAACTTCTCAAAATGTTAAGTCAAGCTCAGTTCCTCCTCAGCTCAACACTCACTGGTGGCTCCTTTCTCAGGGGCAAAACCAAGGCCAGCATGATGACTTTCGAGGCGTGTGTGATCTGGCCCTCCAGGCCCCTCTGATCCTACCCCTTCTGATTCTCCTGGTCACTCCCTGCCCTCTGGCTACCCTGGCTCCTTTGCTACTCTTCAAACAAACCAGTGTGCTTCTGCCTCTGGGCTTTGGCACTGCGCTTCTCCCTTATTGGAATGCTTTTCCCCCAGCTATTCCTGTGGCTTGCTCCCCTACTTCATCATCACCCTATTTTTTAATTTTAATTTTTATTTTTTTATAAATTTATTTATTTACTTTTGGCTGTGTTGGGTCCTTGTTTCTGTGCGTGGGCTTTCTCCAATTGCCGCAAGCGGGGACCACTCTTCATCGCGGTTAATTTTTTAAATTGAAATATAGTTGATGTACAATATTTTGTAAGTTCAAGGTGTACAATTCATCACGCTATTTTAAACTATACCTTCCAATGCAATATTCTGTTATCTCCTGAGTACATACTAACGTGTGCCAAACTGTATATTTTACTATTTCTTTTTTTTTCTGTCTTCTTCCACTGGAAGGTAGGTTCTTTGTGAATGGGAAAGTTCTGTGGTGTTCATTTCTGTGCCCTGGGCACTTAGAAGAGTAACTGGCACATAGTTAATAGTCATGGATCTTTGCTGAGTTGATGAATGAATGAATGAAATGAATAGGGAATCCCTGAGGGAAGCTGGAAAGTGAGGGGTCTAGGATGAGAATGGGAAAATAGCCTCAGAAAGGAAAAAAGACATCTGCTCTGTTGAAATCAGAACAAACAGATTAGAAAGGGCAGATGCAGGTCGTGGGGCAGGAAGTTTGGCAACTCCCCCTTCTCTTTCTCTCTGAGGTTGCATTACCTTCAGAGATGTGGGGAAAGGATGTGGTGATGAAGGATCACAGCTAATGTTCACTGAACTTAGCTACGTGCTACGTCTGTACTGGGTGTCCTCCACACCTTTATCTCATTTTCTAACATCTGCTCAAAGTAGTAGTTGTAATTAAATCAATTTCTGGGTGGGAAAAATAGAACTTCAGAGAGGTTAAGAAGCCTGTCCCAGTTTGTCTGAATGAGTAGAATAAACAAGGCCAACCAGGTGTGGTGAACAGGCAGAGGAAATGGGCACAGAAGTAGGAAACCGAATGATGGATTTGGGGCACTGCAGGTGGTGTGGTCAGGCCAGTGTAGGGCGGTGTGTGTCAGGGAGTGTCCAGGGATGGAGCAGAAGTAGGACTGGACCATCGAGTGACTGCATTGCGGGGTTAAAAAGTGCACAGACTGGACTTTACCTTTTCGTGTAGTGTTTCTTCAACTGAGTTAGGTAAGAACCCTGGTTAGGCAAAGATTAATTTTCAAATACATCTGAAAATATACCTTCAAAGTCCTGAGGGAGCCAATTAAAAAATGTAGCATTAAAAGTTAAAATCTGTCATTAGGGAGTTCCTTTGTCACTAATGCAATTATGAACATAGCAGTTAGCTTGGAAACTGGAACCACTCAGCAATAACTGATTACAAGGATGTTAACCAGGTGATATAGGATCTGCTTAGGTTGTGTTTGTTTTGATTAAAATTAACATTAAGACAATTTTTCAAAAAAAATATTGAAAATCCTTTTAGGATTACAAATGTCCATAGCAGCCCCACCCCAGTAAGACCGCAGAAGGCAATGGGAAGCCACAGAAGGTTTGGGACTTGAGAGGAACGTAATTGGGTTTCTATTTTAGCAAGTCTACTTTGAAACTCTAGACAATGGTAAACTTTTCAGAAGCAATGTCTTACTTATGCTGGTTGTTTTTCAGATTTCTTGTCTGTTTCCTAATATTTATTTATACTAAAAGTCTTAAAAGGAAAAAGGCAGCAGCAGCTCTTGGGGGAATGGAAGCAGCTTGCTGTTAAGAGAAGGGTCTTGGTAACCTAATCCCAGGGATCTGTGTTAAAAGAAGAAAAACTGGGGGAGGTATTCTATGCCTCAGAAGGGGTCCTGGGCTAAGCAGTAATAGGACTTGCCCTGAGGGGAGGAGAGGAGGCTCCTTGGGTGGGTGGGTGCTGGCAGCATTGTGCAGCAGGGGGTCCAGGAGGAAGGGCAAGTTGACAGCAAAGGAGATGGAGTTCAGTTTTGGCCACAGGTTTGAACACCTTTGGGGAACTTCCCTGGTGGCGCAGTGGTTAAGAATCTGCCTGCCAATGCAGGGAACACGGGTTCGAGCCCTGGTCCGAGAAGATCCCTACTTGCCGCGGAGCAACTAACGAGCAACTAAGCCCGCGTGTGGCAACCTCAGAAGCCCGAGCGCTGAAACAAGAGAAGCCGGTGCAATAAGAACCCCGCGCTCCGCAACGAAGACCCAATGCAGCCAAAAAGAAAAAAAAGAAGAAAAACCTTTGGGGCATCCATGAGGTATGAACAGAACTATTGGGATTCTATGGCGTAAGTCCAGATAGTGTAAGAGTAAGCAAGGCCTCAGGGGAAAGAATCAGGAGAAAGGCACCTATTAAGTGAAGCACATAAAGTCTTAGAGGAAAAAGAAAAAATCCAATTTACTCACCATCCACTTTCTGGGCTTTTCTCCAGCCTGAAGTAGGACAAAGAAACCTCGTGAGATAAATGGCACATGAGAGGGTCTCAAATCGTATACACAGGAGAGGGAAGCACAGAACTTACGGAGCTCTCTTTGGAGTTTCTCTGCGAAAGGACAAGAAATGAATCAGTACCGTCCACAAGAGACGAGCCAGGTTTACGTGGAATGGGCCTCGGGGAGACCCCTTCCTGCATCATGTGTGCAGTGAGTCCTGTGAGCTGTCCTAGAACTAGGAAAGCTAGGGCACGGTCAGCGTCACAGGGTGAGGGAAATAATGAGTAGGGTTGCTGGTTTTGAGGGAGGAAGGACTGAATTAAAAACCTCACCTTCAAATACCCTTAATCCTCTTCGTCCTTGTCCTCTCCCTTCCCCTCTGTCCAATCCCTTTTCCACAGTCTTCTTTGGACCTCACTGCCTCAGTCTTCTGATTGCTTTACCTTTGGTCCAGCATTCTCGCTCTTTCTCCTGGCGAAGCTTCCAGATGAAACCAAGAGCAGCCAGCAGAAGTCCCAGAAGAAGCAAGAGCGAAGTCTGAGCTGCTGCCCAAGGAAAGTCCTTCAGCAAGAGGGTGCCTGAGCCGGAAGTGCTGGGCGTTATTCCTGCAGAGAAAAGCAGGAAACGGCCAAGGACTGTGGGTACTGGAGCACACAGAGGCTGTCTCCGGACTCTCCGAGATTCCTGGGCCAGCCCAGTGGCAGAGGGGCCTGGCTGGGAGAGTGACTCCAGCTTTGCCCCATTCTCTCCCACAGGATGGTTGGGAAACCAAGATACCTTGAGAGTCATCATGGAAAACAACAACAACAAATAAACATAAAGGCTCTGGGACCCAGTGTTAAATCAAGGAGGCTCAAATCACTCCTGAAATATGGAACTGAAACTGGGATCCCGAGGAAGGGATGGACATTTTTCCCTTTTCCTCAGATCACGAGAAGAGGAGCCTTCCACTGAGAATCACCCCGAATGTGGGAGCCCCTCAAGTTACTTGCAATAGTTGAGAGAAGTATATTTTTGGTAGGGAAGTGGGTGCTGCTGGGAATCAGAAGCCCTGGGTCCTAGTCCCACCCCCACTGCTTATTCCACCTGTGGTTTCAGCCAAGCCATCCAGTGTCCCTCTGTCTTGATTTCCTATAAAGTGGAGAGTTCAATAGTATTACCTGTGCTATCAACACCACCAGCTCAATAAGAACATTGTGAGAAGAGAACTTGGCTATCTATATGAACTTTTATGCATGTGTTTCTTTTCAATCTCCCTTAGCACCCAGCCCATGCAATTCATTTAGTTAGCATCCAATAAACACCACTGAGTTGAAAAAGAAAAGTGAGAGTGTAAACCCTTTATTTCTCTATCAGAAAAAGGATTCCATGTGAACAGAGAGCCTTTCCAAAGAGGTTTTACAAATTCAGTGACACATTATATGTGTAGAAAAAGTTAAATTAACAAAATAAAAAACTACCTGTACAGCCAGAACAGAGTCATAACTGGACATAAATGTAACAGCCTAAGGTCAATGCATGGAGCATAACCAAATTTCCTCCCAATATCTGACAAATGTCATTGTCGTGAGGACTAAAGGAACAGTGAAAAATCAGTTGTTGTCACCTTCCTAATACAGTAGATTTTTTATTGACAGAGTAGGTTCTAGCAATTTTTCCTGAAACTAAAGCATCATGTTTTTTTGTTTGACTAGTCATTATTTCCCACAGCAACCTACAGAGGACTTCCCCGTTTCTGTATTTTTGTTCTTCCCTCCATAAAATTTAACCCTAGATTGTATACTGTTTTGTACCATTTCCTAGCTATTTTGTACTGGTAATGGCTTTACAGTGAAAACCCTGTATGTCCTAATAAAGGATAATTTTTTAAAAAGGTAAATATATAAAAAGAAAGTGTCAATGATTTATTTAACTTATTAATTAATAAGAAAACCAGTAAAAATGTTAAAAGTGGTTCAAATGAGGATTTGATTTATAAAATCTTATATTCTCTATCAGAGAGAAGTCGTCTGCGTCACCAAGCACAAGAACCATTTGTATTACTCTCACTGTTCTATAAGTTAACATCTGCCTCTACAAAGTTGTAAATGGTCTAGAAAAAGAAACAAGGGCTCAGTCCTACAGAATCAGAGATCTCCAGTGTGAGGTCTGCTAGACAGTGTCAGTATTCCATTGAAGAGATACCCAGTAATCTTTTTTTTTTTTTTTTTTTTTTTTTTTGTGGTTGGTACGCAGGCCTCTCACTGTTGTGGCCTCTCCTGTTGCGGAGCACAGGCTCCGGACGCGCAGGCTCAGCGGCCATGGCTCACGGGCCCAGCCGCTCCGCGGCATGTGGGATCTTCCTGGACCGGGGCATGAACCCGTGTCCCCTGCATCAGCAGGTGGACTCTCAACCACTGCGCCACCAGGGAAGCCCTAATAATTTTTAATGTGAAAACATAGTTAACAAATTTGGGGACTACTGGGGACTAACATATTTGGGACTGTGCCTCCCAAACCTTCAACATCTTTTACATTCTTGACATTTTTTTTTCAATAGTATGAGAAGGTCTGTGCAGATGCAGCTTCAGGCCCCCCAGGACATATACACACATCTGCCCTCTATACAGAATTCTGAATCCTCCCCTCGCTTTCTCACAAGAAAACTAGAGTTCTCTGAAGTGAATCAGATCACAGAAAAGGAGGGAAGAATCTCATTCATTCCAACTTTGCTCCTTTTCAGGAGCAGATCACATTTCAGAATCCCACTGTACCCTCTTTCTAAGACACCAATCATAAAAGCCGAGAGTTACCCAGTGCTCTCCCTGCTCTAGGAGCTGTGTGCATCCCCAGGACTCAAGCCCCAGTGGTGCGAGTTTCTGTTTATTCTCCTCTTTGCACCAAACCTGCCAGGGAGGTATTATGGTCCCAATTTTTGCATAAAATTGAGGCTGAGAGAAGTTGAATAATGGAGCAAAGTCACTCAGCCAGCGAGTAGCAATGCCAGAGTGAACCTGGCTCAGTCTGGCACAAAGCCTGACCTCTAAACCGATTCAGCTGTGCGGCAGGCCTGCCCTGTTGCTGTGGCCGCCTGCGCTGACCCCGAGGAACAGGACCTCAGCTCAGACCAGCCAGTTAGGGGGCAAATCTGCATCTGTGCAGGCCCATGAGCCAGCCAGCGAGGGCAGGAGAGGAAGCTCTGGCCAGCTGAGAAGTGTCACACAACAGTGCAAAGTTCCTTGGTTCAAGCCCAACGGCTCTTTTTCCTGCCCGAACAGAGTTTATTTGGCCAGAGAACAACATGAAAGGGATACTATGGTTTTCTTGTTCCTTCTCTCAGACTTTTATCTACACTTACCTCCCACACATGTTCCTGCCCATCTCCCCTTTCTCCTCTGCTCCCCGTTTCTAGCACCTTGGCTTCAGTGATAGGAAACCTTTCTTCTCCGGAGTTTGTCAGAATTGGGTCACAGGAGCAGAAGAGTCTGGCCCAGATGCTGGACCAGGAGAGGCCAGGCAGGGGGGTGCACAATATCGCTCCCCCCACCCCCCACCGCCTGCAGAGCGGGGCTCTGCTGCACATCCAGCAACACGGCTGCTGAGACAGAAGAAGGGAAGAGCCAGGGCGGTGACGAGGCCTAGAAACAGGGAGTGTGTGGAAGTAACAGAAACCAGGGTGGAGAGCTGCCCCAGGAGGACCCCCAGGGGCCTGGGGAGGAAACAGCCCTGTCAACAGGAGCCTTCCTGGTCCCGGGATAAAACCTTAGGCCAGGAAAGTTTTTATAATCTTCCTTCTCAAAGTTCAGGTTGGCATTTAAAGCAGGTACGTTCATTCAACAAGCACTCCTCATTTGTGTGCCAGGTATTGTATTAGGAGCCAAGGGTGCAATAACTAGAACACAGGTTCTGCTGGCCGGGAATCCTCAGCAAAGAATTACCATTTATTATGTGCCAGCCATCATTCTAAGTGGTTTACACATGTACGAACTTCTGAGTCCTTACAAGAACCCTGGGAAGTAGGCACTGTTACCCCATCACCACCATCCTCATCATGCTCACTTTATAGATGCAGGAAGTGAGGCAGAAAGAGATTCAGTGACTTGTCACAATTAGAGGAGAGTGACTCTAGACTTTGAAATCAGGCTGCTTGGCCCCAGGTCTGCTGGGGGCCAAACATCACGGACCAAAGAGAGCAATGTGTTGGTGTTGTGATGAGGGAAGTGACAGGAAACCTAGGGAGACTTCCAGGAGGGGGCAGCCTCTGAGGTGTAACTTGGAGAAAAAGAGAGATCCAGTGGCTAATACAATTAACATCCAGTTCAAATTTGAATGTCAGATAAATAACAAATAATATTTTTGGTTAATATGTCCCAAATATGCATGAGACAAATTTAAATGGGCATCCTGGATTTTTATTTGTGAAATCTGGCAACAATACTCCTCAGTCAAATGTTTGCTTGGATAAAGACTACTTTGTCAGGGGTTGAGTGTTGGAGGAGGTGAAACTGCAGGGCTGACGGGGACGGTCACTGAGGGCCTTGGATGCCACGCTTAGCATTTTATACTTTATTGTCATAAAAGGATGTAAAAGGAGAGGGGTTAGAAGGACCAGATTAAATGTGTGCTTTATGAAGGTCTCTCTCAGGACCACATGGAGGAAGGACAGGGAAGGCAACAGGAAGTAGGGAAACTATTGTAACAGCTGCGAGAGAGGTTCCAGTGACTTGGATGGAGACCAAGGGGCTGAAAAGGAGAGGGCAGGTCCAGGAGAGTGTAAGGTGACTAGGCTGGCTTGAGAGGCGCATCACCTATGCAGGGGCACGGGATCCAGACTCAGTAGGGCGCCACTCTTGGGTTAATGCTCTGCTGTTGCCATCTTGAAATTCTTAATAATTTTATCTTTGAACTTGTGTATTTTAAGTGAAGTCCAATGGGCCACCAGAGCACGCTCATGAGGAAAGGATATAATCAGAATATGTGTGTCCACCATTTTGGCAGCTCCATTCCAGTTACAGTCTTTGTGATGCCCCATGAGCACAGAATTCCGGGGGGCCCACGAAGCGTGTGAATTCAGTGAGACTCAGAGTGACTACAAGGTAAGCAAGTTACACATACAACTGAGTAAATGCGGTGCTGACAGCCCCTAGGGGCCATGCTTCCCTTTTGAAGCAAACTTTGCTTCAGATGCAAAAAAAGTCAATGAAGTCCTAAGAAACACAATCCTATCATACCCTTTCGTGTGTTACTTCCTTGTATTTGCCAACCACTTATGCTTAAAATGATGACAGAGAAGGTCAGGAAAAGATAGGGCAACACATCACTCCTTTTTTCTCAGTCCTTCCTCATTTATCGATAAGTCAAAGAGTGTGTTGGTAGGATGTACATATATGAAGAAGAGAAATAAAAACAGTGGAGTTAGTTTTGCGCATGGTTTCCATTGTTCTGGTAAGAGTGAAATACATGTACACTCTATGAGATACAAATGGTGTAATTTTAGTGATTCTGCTCCGGAGTTAAATGCTCTGATATTTGCCTTTACAACTGACATTGCACATTATAAAGATGGACAGTGGAATTCACGTTAAGAATTAAAAATCTAATCTTTCTTTACTCAGAACAGTATTAACTAACAAAAGCCACTATGATGAGTTGAGGGAAAGACAGACTGTAGAGGGAAGAGAAAAGCTTTCTATTTTAGTATTTTTAAAGGCTCTTTCCCTGCGTTTTGAACAACGGGCTCCACATTTTCATTGTGTCCTGCAAAGTCCATTGCCTCAGCTCTGGGTAGAAATGGCACCTGCTGGAGGAGGGGGTAGAGAGAATGACTTTGCTGGCTTATTCCAAGGTCATGGTTTGGTGACTAAGGAAGGCAGTAGTACTTCTAGTACTACTAGTGACGGCAGCCAGGAGGCAGCGCAGGTGATGCGTGGTGATGGCAGCTCCTCACCTCTTGCGTTGGAGGTGCCTGGGGGACGTTTAGGCAGAACAATCCTCAGCTGGAGAGGCAGGCCTGGTGCCTAAGAGAGAGATGGATTATTCATGAGAGGCGGGCCTCGGGTTAAATGGTCAAAGCCTTTCAGGGAGCAGTCAGAGAGAGGGCGGGAGAAGAGCTGTTCACGTTGGCAGAGCAGTTGCTAAGGCCTGTAACCCATTTGTTCCTCACCTTAGGAGGTGAGGGTTACTGTCCACATTTTACAGGTGAGGAGGTGGCTCAAAACCTTCCCTGACCACTCCCTCCTCCTCTGTCTTTTTTTTTTTTTTTTTTTTTTTTGCGGTACGCGGGCCTCTCACTGTTGTGGCCTCTCCCGTTGCGGAGCACAGGCTCCGGACACGCAGGCTCAGCGGCCATGGCTCACGGGCCCAGCCGCTGCGTGGCACGTGGGATCCTCCCAGGCCGGGGGGCACGAACCCGCGTCCCCTGCATCTGCAGGCAGACTCTCAACCACTGCGCCACCAGGGAAGCCCCCTCTGCCTTTCTTTATCTCTCTTCTGTTCTTAATTTTTCTCCATAACATTTAGGTCACCATCTGACATATTGTATATGTTACTTATTTATTTTCTCTCTCCCTCTCACTAGCATGCCACTCCCTGAGGGCAGACTTTTGTTACATTTTGAGTAATGCTCTTTTTGTCTCAACTGAGCTCTGACATGAGGACCCATGGGTGACGGGTTTTTCAGCATTACCACAGAAATGGATTTAATAAAACTGTAAGATAAAGGTCCATTACTCTTGATACCCCACTCGCATGTGTCTCTTCATTTTGTCATGTATAAAGCATGCTTATTTTTTTTTGATCCTCAACATTTCATGCTGAGATAAAATAAAATGTATCAATATTAACATATACACACTACTATATATAAAATAGATAAACAACAAGGACCCATTGTATAGCACAGGGAACTCTACTCAATATCTTGTAATAACATATAATGGAAAAGAATCTGAAAAAGAATATATATACATATATATGTATATAACCAGATCACTTTGCTGTAAACTTGAAACTAACACAACATTGTAAATTAACTATACTTCAAAAAAAAAAATCTCAGAAAAAAATGTGGGTAGGAATCATTATCCAGCTGGGTTGTTTCTGTGAGGCAAAAATGAAACAGTATCTATAACACGTTGTAAAATGTAAGGTCCCTATGAATGTCACTAACCGCTGTCCAGAAAATTATTTTTTCCCTTTAGTAACTTGCTTGTCCCTCTCCCCTGCTCTACTTCTCATTCCTCCTTCCAGCCCTCCTACGCCACCTCTTTCTCCTTCCTCCCCTTCCTTCCCATTCTCCACCCCCCACCCCCGCGCTTTCCTCCTCCCTCTCTTTCCTCCCTCCTCCTCCCTCTCCCTCTCCTGGGCTCTAGTCCCTTCCCCCACGTCTCCTTCTGCCCCCTCCGCCACCTCTGACTTCTGATAATTATCTTTAGGCTTTTCCGCCTCCTGGTGGCCAATATACATCAGTGCATGTGCTACGTGCCTGGGAAACAGTCTCCGTCTCTCTACCAGAATGAAAGGAGTGGGTAATAAACAGGCAAGCCAAGGGCTGTGCTGTGCAGAATCCCCAAAGCCGAAAGACGTGGTGTTTTCCCGCAAGAACATTATAAAAGATTTAGAAGGTCCCATGAATAGATTAGGATTCTGTAGGCCACAAATTCAGGAGTTAATTCTGTATGCTTATTTAATATACAATATAAACTGAGGTATATCTCAGTCCCCAGTCCTTTTCTGCTTAGTGGCAGGACCTTAGCCAAATCGGGCTACATCTAAGTCAGTGGGCTTTGTCTTAGTCCAGGACTTTATCAACTAACTTGGGGACTCCACGTTTTTACGGAATTTTATCTCAGTTTGCGCATGAAGAGAAGAGCTCTTTGTCCAGGTACCCGGAAGAGTTGCCGGCTCTCAACTGATATCTGCCCACTAGGAGATCTGCCGCTACATCCTTGTGCGCTGGTTTCTCAGAACCTCGCAAATCCCCGCGTCTTTCTTTTACATCCTGGCGAGGTGTCCGGGGGGACTGTGCGCCTCTCAGCCACATGCACACCGAGCGGGACCCGGAAACCTGCTTCAGTGGAGCTTCCGTTCCACGCTGTGGTTCTGCCTCAGCTCCTCCGGAAACCGGGTCCACTGGGTTCCTGCATCTTTTTTTCTAAAGTAATCTTGATTTTTTTTTTTTTTTTAACTGTGATCCACAGTAAGAAATACATTTTATATTGTAACTCAAGACAGCATCCATATTTATATAGATACCATTTGCTCTTATACCTTTTTGTTCTATTTGATATTTTTAAAATGTTGGTCGCTACTCAATGTGTTGATTTTACAATCCATTAATGAACCAGGACCTGCAGGTTGAAAAGAGGTTGAAAAGCACTGTCCTATGATTATTGTCTGTGGCATAAACTTTATGCCTCAAGTCCTGCAGGTCTCTGCTTTGTTACCCAAAAGACAGGATTTTGAGGCTCGAAAGTTTACTTTCAAATTACAGTTTTTGACATGGATATTTTAAAATGATTTTGAAAGTAAAGATGCACTTATGTCTCATCATATTAATGCTGTAAGAACACTTTTATTCTGGCATGAGGCCGAGCAGAGTTTTCTGATGCAAAAAGATAAATACATGAGTTAACATTTCTTAATATTTTCTTGCCTACACCTTCTCCCAAATATGCCAAGGTGGCATATTGATTATTTTGCATTAAAGTTACTTGAGAAACGTTCAGTACAAGAAGAATACTCTGACTCTCCTTTTTCTCACTGAGAAAGTTTCCATGGAAAGGTATCCTCCCTATGCCGAGAGGATGGAGGACATCCTTATCTGGGGAGACAGGGAATTGGAGGCTGAGAAAGCTGTATACACAAACTTTGTTACTTCTTCATTAATTTGCTGCCCCGAGCAAAAAACCCTTTGTTTTGTCAAATCTTCACAAATAATTGATTATTTGTGTCTAAAAAGGAACATAAACAGCCTGCTTTGGTCACTTCTTAGGTCCTATGCCTAAGGGGCTTCCATATACACCAAATTAAATTTCTTTTTCTCCTGTTAATCTGTCTTATAACAATTTGATTGTTAGACCAGCCAAAATAAACTAGAAGGGTAAAGGAAAATTGTTCCACGCCTACACGAGGGATCTGGAATTTTTTCTGTAAAAGGCTGAATATTATATATTTTTGGCTTTTCTGGCCATGTGGTCTCTGTCATAACTACACTTGTGTTGCAGCCATAGATGAATGGACATGGCTGTGTCCCAATGAAACCTTATTTATTTATGGGCACTAAAATTTGAATATTATATAATTTCGATGTGTCACAGAATATTCTTCTTCTTTCCATTTATATTCAACCATCTAAAAATGTAAAAACAGCTGTGAGTGATACAAAAACAGATGATGGGCTAGATTTGGCTCAAGGACTATGCTTGCCGACTCCTGCTTTAATCTAACGACTTGACAGTTGAGAACTTTCCCAAGGCCTGGTTTTAAAATTCTACAAAAAAATTGGGAAGTGATTTACTCAAATGAAGGAAATCTGGTGAAGGAACTGACCTTAAATCATAGCTTGACTCTTTGTTAAAGTGCTTTATATTTAATACAAATCAAAATGCATAAGTGAATTATTAGCATTTCTATACCTGCGATCTACTGTGTGTTTTATATACTGGATGCTTATATCTTAAAAAGGAAAACTTTCTATTTAGTGGAATATTTGTAATTTGTTGTTCTCTATGATGTTTATGCTATAAAACTTAGGCACTTCTATAAATACATATAAAATGTAAATGTGTGTGATACTAGAGTTCTTATAAGTGTTACTGCATACTAAAAGGAATTGATCCAAAGGGCAAACTCTAATGAGAAGATTCATTTATAGGTTTATTACAAAAATTTTTTTTTGTAGATTTCATACTTTGATCATAGCTGAGGGGGTGGCGGGGTGTGTGGATACTGTGTCAAGTTGCCTGTTGTCAGGTTCATCCCCTACCCTTCTCTTGCTCTGCTCTGTACCACAAGGAACTACATTTCCCAGGCTTCCTTCCCCTCTGGCTTCTGGGTAGGCGTAGCCAATGGGAGGACTGACAAAAGATTGGAATGCGGGAGGAAGGCAGAATCCAGGGCATTTCTCCATCTCTCTGCTTCCTATAGCATTTTCTGCTGCAGCTGCATCTGTTCTCAGACTAGAGCTCCTCCCTCTGGCATCCTAGTTCCTGCTACTCATCCCTGGGTCATCCTCTGTTCTAGCCCCCGCTCTGGGCTCTAACACCACCTCTTCCCATTGTCCCTCCATCTTTAGGAGCATAACAGCTTCTTGCTGTTGATAATCTCTGCATTACCCTCCTGTGAGTCCCTATACTGACAGCCAGTTCATTTTGCTCTCTCTTACAATGTCTCTTAAATATGGCCCAGACCATCTGCTCCTTGAAGGTTGGGAAGGCAATCTCTGATATGAAATCATAACTCAAAAGACAGACACCTAAGGACTCTTAAGTGTAAACTTTAATTTTCTCTCCTGAAAAGTCAGGTTACTGACACTGTTAAAGTCCGCTGACCAAAGACCTCCAGGAATACACTTGTAATCAAAGTTAGGTTTGGGGAGAGAGCACACTGGAGGAATCTTGGGGCATCTAGCTAAAAGGGAGTTGGGAGAAGCTTATTATTCTGAGGAGGGTGTGAGGAAATCAGACATCAGTTATGGATTGGGTGTTGTCAGGAAGCAGGGCAATTCAGTGAGTAGGTATTTCAGTAATCTTTATGTAGGAGGAAGGAGGATTAAAGTGGGGCTGGAGCTGTTACTGGTCAGAAAGCACAGTCACTTAAGCTGGAAAGGGGGTTACTTATCTCTGTGATTGCAGGGTATCCTTATCTCTCTCCTGTTTCAGACATAGTTATGGAGGGACCTTGTCTCCACCTTGTTCTATCACAGGTAACAGAGTGGCCTTGTCTGATTATTGTTGATACTGTAAAATATTGTGTTCAAGTGTCCTGGCATTTAGCTTCCAGCTCCTGGAATTTTTTTTTTTTTTAATAGTTGTGACACCAACCTCACAGACATATTGAGAAGATTGAATATAATTATATAACACCATATAAAAATTCAGAGAAATGTTTTCGGGCACATAGTAAGTGCTTAAAATAAATATTAGCTTCTTCTTATTGTCGTTATTGCTAAGCAGTGATAGACTAGACCCTGGGGCCAGCTTGTACTGGTTTGCAGGAGCCAACTGTACACATCTCTACCTAGCTCAACATTCAATGATTTCAGTGACTTCACAGCTGTAGCTTGAGTCAGCTATGGTAGGAGAATCTATACCAGAATAGTGTTTTCCCCTGGAGAGCTGGTTATTAAACATATCAACATACCACTGCCTGGGATGACCAGGAGCCTCAATAGCCCAGTGAGAAATGAATGTGGAAATGGAAGGGCACTTAAGAAAAGTATTTGTTTTGATTGGAGTCAGAAGAAATTGGGAAGTCAGTCTAAAGTAAAGTCATACCTAATATGAAGTCCACATTATTATGAGAATTTTAGGGCAGTATAACATTTGCAGAGCACCACTATCCATTTCTACATTTCTTTTTTTTTAATGTGTACAAAGCTTTATTTTTTCTTGATCAATATATTTTTATTGAAGTATAGTTGATTTACAATGTGTTAGTTTCTGCTGTATAGCAAAGTGATTGTTATACACACACACACACACACACACACACACATATATATATATATACATTCTTTTTTAAAAATATTCTTTCCCATTATGGTTTATCATAGGCTATGGAATATAGTTCTCTGTGCTATTCAGTAGGACCTTGTTGTTTATGCATTCTATATATAAAAGCTTACATCTGCTGACCTCAACCTCCCACTCCATCCCTCTCCCAACCCCCTCTCCCTTGGCAACCACCAGTCTGTTCTCTATGTCTGTGATTCTGTTTTTGTTTCATAGTTAGGTTCATTTGTGTCATATTTTAGATTCCACATATAAGTGATATCATACGGTATTAGTCTTTCTCTTTCTGACTTACTTCACTTAGTATGATAATCTCTAGTTGCACGTTTCTATATTTCTGCCCAGCTTGGATTTATAAGGTGAGGAAGTGAAGTGCAGGAAGAATCCTAAATTAGTTTACAAAATAATTATACATTATTAACGAGGTAATAATTTTTAGAATTTTGGAGAAATTTGTGTATTTTCTGCCATATGTGTAGCATGTGTGTGCCAATGACTCCCATTACTTTATCACTTGGTGTATTATGAGAAAGATGTAATTCTGATATTTAGAGTTAAGCACTAAAATGTGGGACATTAATAAGCAAGCAATAGTAAAACAGTATTGTATTAGTGATACCAGCTGCTTTATAGCACCCATAAAAAAACCATAGAAAAACCCCCATAAATCTCAGTTTTTCACCTCAATAAATGTTTTTCTCTCAGGCAACATCTAGTGCAGATTGTCTGGCTGGTCTTCACATGGTCGCTGAGAGACTACTGTGTGACTTTGGAGTCTAGGACCATGGAGTCCTCTGCGTTTGACAGATAGAAGCAAAGGGACATAGAGAGGAACCCCCCAAGGAGAGGCTTTCCTGGGTCAAGCTTCAAAGTTTCAAACTGGCCGGTTACAATTCTTTCCACATTCCATTGTCCAGATCTCAGCCACATGGCCGAAACTAATTGCAAGGGAGGCTAGGAAATGGAGTTTAGACTGAATGTTTGGGTCCCCCCCCAAATTCATAGGTGATTCAGTGGAACCTCATGAACGGGATTAGTGTCCTTATAAAAGAGACCCCAGAGGACTCCCTGGCCCCTGCCACCACGTGAGGAACAGCCATACTGAACTGCTAATGCCTTGATCTTGGACTTCCCAGCCTCCAGAACTGTGAGAAAGAAATGTTTTTTTTTGTTTAAGCCACCTAGTCTATGATATTTTGTGATAGCACCCCAAACAGACCAAGACAATTGTATTTCCAAGAAAAGGAAACAGACTTTGATAACTACTCTAGCAGCCTCTGCTGCAATAACTTACCACGTGTTCTGTGTCACAGGGGATCCACAACCAAAATGAGGGACATATATCAAGTCTGAGAGTCTGATTTCTTAGAGAGGCCACCATCCCTCTGGGTCAACTTCCTGGTGTTTGTTCTTAGCAGGGAGTGGTAGCCATGCTATGGTGAGGTGGCTGTGGTAGCCAAAGAGGATATGTTATGTGGAGGGCAAGCTGACCTCTCAGACGGGCCCCCAAAGAGGCTGTGCCTTAGCTTTTAGTTTAGTTATTTTCAATAGGTAATCAATAAATATAGAAGTAAAATATATGGTATACTAGATGCTGATATATAGTATGCAGCATCTAGCCTAGGAAAAGCAAGGAAAAGAGATAAGGAGAATCAGAGGCACACAATTTTGAGACTACTGGACAGGATATTCTGAAAAATGATCCACTACTGTAAAACAGACGCACCTCCTCTGAAAATTAAAATTTCCAGCTCTTAATCTTGAAAAATGGGTCCAGAGCGCAGGATTCCTTTTTCAGAATATCTTTTTCTAGGAGTTCAAAGCGACCTCTCCCTTATTTACATCTCGGGAAAAAATCTCATTGAGATTCGAAACCCGCCTGCAGTTTCCCAGACAGGCGCTTTAATAGTCAAACCCTGGTGACGGGATCACTCGCTCCCTCCGGCAAAAAAGATTTCCTGCTCTTCTTAGGGGCAGTTTCAGATCCAGTGATCAGATTAGAAAGAACTCTCGCAGTATGAAATCGATCATTTCAACTAAGGACAAGAGCGGGTGTAAGGAGACGCCGCTGTCGCGCAGATGGGATTCGGCACAATTAAACTTCACTTACTTGGTACAGATGATTAATTTCATAGATCAGGTTGACAGGTAAAGGAAAAGGGGGGCTCCCGCAGGACCTCGTGGCGCAACGGTAGCGCGTCTGACTCCAGATCAGAAGGTTGCGTGTTCAAATCACGTCGGGGTCAACTGTTTTAGTGTCTGTGGGGTGTACTGGTCTATGAAGTGAAACGTAGAGAACGACAAAAATTCCTTCCCTGCTTTCTCCAAAGTTGGATACCCTTAAGACACCTTTAGAAAGTAAATAAATACGTAGGTGTACACTACTGTTACGCGCTTTGGGGGTTTTTCTCTGGGCCCATAAAGACATTTTTATTCTTTTGTTGCAAAAGACATTTTTCTTTCATTGCAAACGTTCTGAATTTCACTCTTCACTAACTCCCAGCCTTCTCTCCACGCTCACTTCTGTGCTCCCCGACCCATCTCCTGACCCACGTCTCTCTCCAACCGTCAGAAGCTTAGCAGATCTTCTCAGACAACTAGTCACATTCGAGGGGGTGACCTCAGCTCACCTGCTTCACACCTGGGTCAGCTTTTCCTTGCTAGAGAGCTTACATAGCAGGCAGATTCATGGCTCTCTGCGATTCCCCTGCTCCTGCAAACCATGGAAAGAGTCAGTTCATTTCCGCTTGCAGAAAACCTGAACGTAGTTTTTTGTTTGGTTTGTTTTCTTTTGCCAAATTGAGACTAGAGGAAATGAACCATTACATCAGAGAAAGTTAATCCTCTGGGCTAGAAGTTCCCTGAACCCCCTAAAACTCTATGTTAAAAAAAAATGTACAGGAATGTGCATTTTTTCTTACCTGGGACTCGAGAACCCTCCAACAGATTATGAACGGTCACATGACAGCATGGAAGAAAGGGAAAGCACAATTATTTCATCAGAGCCTATTATTTTGTATAACTTAGAATGACTTTAAAACATGACATATGGAATATCAGCAGATATTTTGTTATAGATGTAATGTACACATTCACATAGCACCTAGTAACAGACATTACATCTAAGCATGCCTTTGTGCATGGGAAAGAGTATCCAAAGTAATCTTTATC